>NC_084604.1:8271989-8546989 GCF_033807715.1 Cololabis saira | reverse complement strand
AACATCCCACCAGGGGGACCGGAGATAGAGCAACATGCTTTGATCACATCTACACCAACATCCCACGTCAGTGCTCTGAAGTGACCCACACGAAGGTGGGTTTCAGCACCCATGATCTACTGACTGTGAGCGTGAAGACATCTGCAGCTGATCAACCAGAAGTGGACGACCTCACTGAGGGAGTTGCAGGAATTAATGTCAATGCAAACTAGCAGTGATCAACAGAAACCTGAGCTGTCAGCAGTCATCTTTGAGATGCTTCATCCTGAACCTGTAACTACCAAGGGGGGGGTCTACAACAGTGATTCTCAACCGAGAGCCCGCGGACCCCTAGTGGTCCGTGGTGTAATTGCAAGGGGTCCGTATATCCGTGATGATAAAATGTATATGTTTTAAAAAGATTCTCTGACATTTATAGAAATATATAATTATTTTACTCAAATGTGACCAAGACCTTTATGTACCTAAAGTACAGAGGGTAACATGACCTTCTTTTACTCTTTACAAGTGTAATTCGTTGTATTTAAATAAGAAATCTTGCGCCTGTTTGCAATGTTGAAGTTACTGCATGACACTGTTGATACACACTTACTCATCTGCATCCTTTTCAGATTATAAGCCCCCAAGCATTTCAGGGGGAATACGCCCTTGATCTCTTTAAAATACTTTTATTGTGAAATATTTTAAGCTGTTGGGGGAACTCTTGCAAAGTTCAAGTTAGCGCTCGAAGTTGCAATAATGTTTTTTTTTTAAAAAGACAATAAGCAGAGTAAAACAAAGAAGAATAAGAAAAAAAAAGAAGTAAACGATGATGGCTCGTATTAAAAAAAAAAATGCTTGTTCCGGACGTAGCAGACTTTGAGCCACCGGAAAAGAAAAAGAAAACAGACGGAAAAAACAGATTTTATAAAGAAGGATATATCATGTTGGGATTTACAGGGACTGATTGGGACCATCAGCAGCCTCTGTGTTCTTTATGTGGAGAGGTTCTGTCAGACCTAGCCATGAAACCAGCACATGCAGCAGCATCTGAGCACCAGGAACATCATCAGTGAGCAAGGCTGCTCACTTTTTCACTTGAAACTTAACAGGGTTCAGGGCAGCTGCCACTAGTAAGACT
This sequence comes from Cololabis saira, assembly GCF_033807715.1. Classification (NCBI taxonomy): domain Eukaryota; kingdom Metazoa; phylum Chordata; class Actinopteri; order Beloniformes; family Belonidae; genus Cololabis; species Cololabis saira. Next base: position 8,545,869 of record NC_084604.1, on the reverse strand, counting down.
TCAGCAACTTTTCTTCAAGCTTCGTAGCAGGTGTTATTTGAAAGTGTAGCAGGGTGGATGCTACAGGGGCCCGACCGAAGGATGGAGAGGACACAGAGTTTCGTGCAGACCCTTCTTTATTAGCAATCACCAGACACCACACAGTGCACAAGCATGGCACAGCAGCAGCTTCTCCGTCTCCCACCTCCCCAGCTGCAGTCTCCCAGTCCTTATCAAGGCTGGCAGGCTGATGGGACACACCTGTTTCCCATCCACCTGAGTGGCTGCAGCTACTCCACTCTGCCACAGAAAGTTACTGCATATATTCTGTTTCATGGTTTACCGGTAGTCTAAATGTGGTCGTGCTCAGCTGTGTGATTGTGGTTAAGTAGATGAGCTGTGCACCGATTCTCTCTTTCATCATGTAATCAATCAATCTTTTCACTATTTGATTTGAACAAATGTAAAAAGTCCTGCAGCTATGTTTGTTCTCTGTCACTGAGCTCTGTGGTCAAGGTTCTCTGTCACATTTCTTCCTTGGTGCTAATAAAGTGTGAATTATACCTCCTCAACCTCTGAGTGTCTTCTTTCCGGAACGGAGAACCTATCCAAGGTGAGAGGACTGTCCTGTCAGAGACACTTCCATCCACCAGGACACTGAGTCCGGTCGGTGAGGAGGTCCGGCAGCAGAGTCAGAACCTGGTGTGAGAGATGAAAGTGTCTTCTAATTAAAACATGAGGCTGCATTTAGTCCAGATCCACAGACATCTGAGACGTTCAGTGAGAACCCCACTGAGCTGCTCGGCAGTGATGCCAAGTCGACCACAGACTTCTCTTGATACCTGCCCTCTGTCTGTAAGATCACCTGGGTAGTCTCAGGACTATTCTCAGGTATTTATGGATTTAAACAAATAAAGTTGATCTTTATTGAAATGAACTTGAAAAGTGATATGACTGGAAGTTAGAATCAGGACAAACACAAAAAACCTGGACTGATCAGTTTTGATTTTCAAGCTAAATGCACTTTATTTGACCCTGAAATGCTTAAATTTTTTAAACATTTAAATAAAACACATAAAAGACAATTGGAGGAAATAAGAAGGAAGTTGAAGGGTTTAAAGTTCAAACTGCATTTTAGAGTCAGAAAAGACTCAACAGGAAGTCAGCGGTGAGTTGCAGGTAAACAGCTGTTAAAACTTCTGTTTGTTCTGATATCATTTCCTGTCCCCAGGTGGCAGCTGTGTTCATGGATCAGCTGTTGTAGGTCAGCACACCGGCCTGCAGCAGGACCTCAGTCCTGCAATGGTTTTTTTTTTGTCTCAGAGGTGATTACAGGTGATTTTCAGCCTCATCCGGGTCAGTCACAGCAGTATCCGGATCGGTTTCGGCTGTATCCGGTTCAGTTTCAGCAGTACCCGGGTCAGTTTCAGCAGTATCCGGGTCAGTTTCAGCTGTATCTGGGTCAGTTTCAGCAGTACCCGGGTCAGTTTCAGCAGTACCCGGGTCAGTTTCAGCCGTATCTGGGTCAGTCTCGTTAGGGGTGGGCAAAAATATCGATATGTCAATATATCACAATACTTTGCTGGCTGATTCGATATGGATATTCAAGATTTGAATATGGATTTAAACATTTTTATTTCTGGCCTGTATCAGGGTCAGTCTCGGTTGTAGCCGGGCCCCTCTCAGGTGTTTAGCACAGTGACATTCGTTTGCGGTACTGCTCCACCAGCGGCACCAGGCACCTCGGGGGACCCGCCTGCAGCAGGAACGGGTGCTCCAACAGGTCAACGGCGCTGCTGCGCTGCAGCGTGTCACGAGTCAACATGCAGTCCAGGAAATCCTTCAAAACCGGAGACACCTGGACACAAACACAGGGATATAATTTAGTAGACTGATCAACTCAAATCAGAATTTTATAGATAAAGTTCTTACGGTAAAAACAGATTAGCTCGACCCCTCCACCCTCCTACTTTCCCTCCACCCGTGGATGCAAATACTGCACATGAGAGGTCACTAGGACAAAGTCTGTGTTTACTAAAGGAGGGTTGAGTGGATTGTCAAAGGGAGGAAACATGATTCTGGGGTTATTTTTATTTTCAGAAATTAGTATTTATTTAATTAGTCAACTTTTGTGTGGTAGATTTTTAGTTGTCCTTGTAGTATTTGATCATTTATTGGTAGTTTATTTTCCTCCAATGTCTTTTGGATTTTCCTGCCGTTTCTTTTACACTAGTAGACTGTAGTTTTGACTCTTTTTGTTTTTACTGTGTCAATGATCACAGGAAATCACAGGAAACAGGTCAAACTTGCAACACCTTCTGGCCTCAGATAGCGTTTCCTCATAACATCAACCGAGATCTCTGATTCCTCACAGAACAAACCGAGGTCTGGCGTACCCTCAGAGTCTGAACCCACTGTAGAGGACACACTGCAGTGGAGCAGTTTACGATAACATTTATTTTAGCATAAATATCACCAGATAAACAGCAGAAATCTGACTAAATCTTCCACTTCCAGATCTCATATCTGGTTGGATTCATGTAGTCTGAACACTCCAATCCATCCCAGAACCTCTCACCGTCTACTAGACCAGGACTGATGCTCCTGATGAGGAGCTTGTGCTACATTTAGTCACAATTGTGTCACTGAGGTTTTTCATCTTTAATTTGATATAGATGGAACTAAATGATTCCTTTCAAACAGAGGAGTTTATGTTTGTCTGCATCAGTGGCGTCTTCACGAGCTGTTGGACGATGACACAAACCTGGAAACCCAGACCTGTTCTGGGTGATGTGCTGAGATAACTGATGTGTTTAGCTGGGTTTCGGAAACAAATGAATAAACAAAACTACATTTGGATGCAATTAAAGACAGTAGGTCATCCAAGAGTGCGTTATAAAACTGAAAACGTCCAGGGAACGTCCGAGCCTAAAGAACCGGTCAGAAGAACCGGTCAGAAGATTTATGGGGGAATTATGGGGTTCTGGTCTGGAGACCTCGCCCTGTCTGTGTCAGTATGTGTGTCTGACCTTCTGGATTTTCCTGACGCTCGGTGCTGCCTCGTCCCGCAGCTTCTTCATGGCGTTCATGGGTGTTTCATTGAAATACGGGGGCTCTCCATCCACCATCTCCACCACCATTATCCCCAGAGACCACACGTCCACCTGGGGGACGCAGGGTGCTGTCAGAGACGAGTACCAGGACCGTCCACGTGTCCTCCACTTACACATGAACGTGTTTCAGCAGGTTTACAGCTCAACTGGACCTGAAATCACTTTCAACCTAGCAGAGGGTCGGAGACCAGGGAGTTTCTCACAGCAGCTGTCCTCCCTCACGGTTTTCATGGGCGTCTCTGTTTCCAATGGGGAGAGGGTTCGGAGGGTGGACACAGCTGAGGGACCAGTTCTGAACATGTTGGTCACATGATTGATGAGCTGCTGCTGCCCCCGGAGACTAATGGGACCAGTGATGAAGAACTCCCCACCATGTCTCCTCATCATGTCTCTCCATCACGTCTCCCTATCATGTCTCCCTATCAGGTCTCCCTATCATGTCTCTTAATCACATCTCCCCATCGTGTCTCCCTATTGTGTCTCTCATCACATCTCCCTATCATGTCTCCCTATTGTGTCTCCCCATCATGTCTCCCCATCATGTCTCCCTATCATGTCTCCCCACCTTGTCTCCTCATCATGTCTCCCCATCACATCTCCCCATCATGTCTCCATCACATCTCCCCATCATGTCTCCCCATCAGGTCTTCCCCATCATGTCTCCCTATCATGTCTCCCTATCATGTCTCCCCATCATGTCTCCCCATCATGTCTCCCCATCATGTCTCCCTATCATGTCTCCCTATCATGTCTCCCTATCATGTCTCCCCATCATGTCTCCCCATCATGTCTCCCTATCATGTCTCCCCACCTTGTCTCCTCCTCATGTCTCCCCACCGTGTCTCCTCATCATGTCTCCCCACCGTGTCTCCTCATCATGTCTCCCCATCATGTCTCCCCACCGTGTCTCCTCATCATGTCTCCCCATCACGTCTCCCCACCGTGTCTCCTCATCATGTCTCCCCATCATGTCTCCCCACCCACTGTGTCTCCTCATTACATCTCCCCATCACGTCTCCCCACCGTGTCCTCATCATGTCTCCTCATCATGTCTCTCCATCACGTCTCTCCATCACGCCCCCCCACCGTGTCTCCTCATACTGTCTCTCCATCATGTCTCCCCACCGTGTCTCCATCATGTCTCCCCATCATGTCTCCCCATCGTGTCTCCCCATCATGTCTCCCCACCGTGTCTCCCTATCATGTCTCCCTATCGTGTCTCTCCATCATTTCTCCCCACCATGTCTCTCCCTCATGTATCTCCCTCATGTCTCCCCACCGTGTCTCTCCCTCATGTCTCTCCATCATTTCTCCCCACCACTCTCTTTGTATCTTCCTCGTCTAAGTTTAGTCTTGAGTTCGTCACAGCTGTTCCTGTCCAGGTCCAGAACACACAGATGCAGAGGGTCCCTGCAGCCACCAGGGGGCCCCCAAGCTGCAGGACCAACTTCAATATCTTCATTTATTGCTTCCTAATAACATTAAGAACCTTAGTCAGGGGAACTTACAACTCAGATATGCAGCCTCTTAGAGAGTTAGAGTTTTTAAAGTGAGATGTCTTGATGTGCACTGATTGTTCGTCTATCAGTGTCCCATTCAACAGCCCCATTTACATCACCAGATTCCTGTGTTTTACCCCAAATTCAGAGTTTTTTTATCAGACCCGGTTACTTTCCCTGGATGAAGAACTTGTCAGAGTACATGTAAGGGGTGTTATTGTCTCTCTGGGCGCCTGAAGCCAAGTTCAGGCCAGGGGCAGGATCATCCAGAGGTACAATGTAACATGACGTCTCCGTTTGGTCGACCTCGCTGGCCTCGCCAACATCAGAAGAGCTGGCTGATACAGCGCTGGTGTAAATGCTGGATCAGATCCTGGATCAGATCCTGGACCAGATGCTGTATCAGATCCTGGACCAGATCCTGGATCAGATGCCTCTCTTGCTGTTGTGGTCGTTGACCACCAAGAACCATATAGCTTTGAGGATGAGGAGCTCACAGACTCATTGTTAGAATAATTGAACATAAAGTAAGTTCATATTTACTCCAATTGCCTTTACAACTTAAATGTGCAGAGTTTGCTCTGCAGACAGGAGGTGTCAGATGTCAGACAGCGGACTAAGTTATCAAGGAGGCATCTGTGCAAAACAAGAACTGCTCCCCCGGTTGAAGATATACCGGCTGTTTCAAGGTCAAGCACCAGCAGCATGTATCAAGTTGAAGATAAGGAGTTGTGTAAATGTGAATAGTTGCAGCTGCGTGGGTCCCAGTGGCCCCCACCAGTCCTCCTTTCAGATCTAGAAACACTTGTTTCCACATCCAGTTAGCAGCCTGTTTTATTGACTTCAACCATGCAGAGCGGAGCCTGCAGCACCACCTGCTGACCACACCTACACGTACCAGTGTATTAATTCCAAGTCTGACCAGAGTTACTTCAGAACGGATGCTTCACAAGTTAAAGTAAACCTTTCTGTCATTCTGTTGACCTGGGCATGCTCTGGTTCTCACCTCAGTACTGTACGGGGTTTTGGAGATCACCTCAGGAGCCATCCAATACGGCGTCCCAACCAGAGACTTCCTCTTTGGGACGTCTTTACTGATCTGAGCACAGAAACCAAAGTCTGACAGCTTGATCTGCAAAACAGAGAAGCAGCAGTGTTGGATTCTTGTAATCCACACCAGCAGACTCCTGTCAGACCCAGACCTGCAGGTCTGGATCCAGACCATGATCCAGACCAGACTGCAGGTGTTACGACTGCGTGTGTGTGTTACCCTGCCGTCCAGCGCGAGCAGGATGGAGTCGCTCTTGAGGTCTCGATGAATGACTCCCTGAGAGTGCAGGTAGGCCAGCGCCTGCAGGACACCTTCACACACGGTCGCCATCTGCTCCTCGTCCAACCTGAAGACCACAAACGCTGTAAAACCTGAAATAAATGATGGAGAGAACGTTGGTAACTGTCCGCTCACCTGGCCTCGCTGATGAGGTGCGTTAGAGCGCCGCCCTGCAGGTACTCCATGATGACCCACAGCTCCTCCTCCACCAGAGCACTGCGGAACATCTCCACCACGTTCGGGTGCTGGTAGTCCCTCATGATCACCACCTGGGACACAAAAGACAGGTGCTAGAGTCAATCACCTGGGTGTAGCAGGCTGCTGGGATAGATGAAGCTTTCTAGGCACAACATTCAAATCAATTCAACGATACTTTATCAATCTAACGAGAAACTGGTCAATAAAACATGATGATCAACCCAACCCAACAAAGACTCGATTTAAAAACAGGCTCATGTGTCTGTTCCAGACGTTTCCGTCAGTGCCCCACATGTCATAGATGTTCTTGTGGTTGCTAAGCAACACATCAACCAGGGGGCAGCGAAAGGTAAAATACTGACAAACATGTCAAACATGACGACTGAAGAGGAAGTTGTTTTACTTGCTCTTATTCTGAGTCAAACAGTACCGATGAGAAGAGGAACCGCAGGTCTGGATCCAGGTCCTAGTGGTCAGAATAGGATCCGTAGGGCTGGATCCAGGTCCTTGACTAGGAGGTCGACAACCCTGGTCCTAGAGAGCAATAGTCCTGCATGTTTAGGTATTTCTCTGCTGCATCACAGCGTGATACAAGTAGCTGTGTCATGAACGGACTTGAGCGGACCGGGATTTGTACCTGACTGTGACGTTTAATTAGAATCAGGTGTGTTTATCCAGAGAGACATCGAAAACATGCAGGGCTGCAGCTCTTTAGGACCAGGGTTGTCGACCCCTGTCCTAGAGGAAGAACAGGTCCGGATCCTGAGCCTGGTGGTCAGTAGAGGAATTTCAGGTCTGGATCCAGGTCCTACTGGAACTGAAAACACTAGTGGTCTCTGGAGGAACTAGTTTCAACACTTGGTGTTGACGAGTGATGTTTTTTTGTCCCTGATGGATTATCGTGTCATGAATCAGTCTCTGAAGGTAAAATCGACTAATGAAAAACAGTGACAGAGTTACCAAGAACCCGAACCCCCGACTGTACCTCATTAAAGAGCAGTTCTCTGCGCTGCTGCTTCCTCAGGTCCATCATCTTTACTGCCACCTGGCGGCCACTCTGCCTCTCACGGGCGATGCACACAACACCTGTGGAGCCCTCGCCTATCTTCACAAAGTTCTCCAGAGTCTTCCTTGGGTCGCCTGGGTCCACCACCATCTGCAGTGCTTCCTTGAACTGCTCATGTGTCACCTTCTGCGGACCTCCATCAGGTCTGGTCTGAGGGGCGGAGGACTGGGGCAGAGCCGGGGAGCTGGTGGGGGAGGGCCGTGACATGGCGGGGCTGACCCGAGGTGTGGGAGGTGCAGTTCTTTTATGAACACTGACGTTGGGGGAGGAGCCATGTGAGGGTGGAGGTAACACTCTACCTGTGATGACGGGACTGCTGGAGCTGTTGGGTGGGGGCAGCTGAGGGTGAAAGAGAAAAGGTGCTGTTAAACTTTGTGCAAACATAATACATAATTAAAGCTGCAAGCAGCTATGAACGGGCCCTCGCACTCAAGGCCACCGCCCCCCATAAGCATTACAGAAATGACACCACCCACGACTTCCTATGTTAAACCATTCAAAAGTTATAGCAGAAAAAAGGTACAACCAATCAGAAGAATGGGCGGGGCTAATTCAGGCCAATGAAAGTCAAGGACTCCATACAGAATCTGATGACACCACCCACGACTCTCTATGTCAAACCATTCAAAAGTTATAGTAGAAAATCGGGAAAACCAATCAGAAGAAGGGGCGGGGTTAATTCAGGCCAATGAAAGTCAAGGACTCCATACAGAATCTGATGACACCACCCACGACTGTCTATGTTAAACCATTCAAAAGTTATAGTAGAAAATCGGGACAACCAATCAGAAGAAGGGGCGGGGCTAATTCAGGCCAATGAAGCTCAAGGACTCAATACCGATTCAGGTGACATCACCCACAACTCTCTATGTCAAAACATTCAAAATTTATGGCAGGAAATATGGACAACCAATCAGAAGAAGGGGCGGGGCTAATTTTCACCAATTATGGTCAAGGACTCAATATCGAGTCCCATGACACAACCCACAACTCTCTATGTCAAACCATTCAAAAGTTATGGCAGAGAAAAGTATTCTAGGGGGCGCTGTTGAGCCGTTAGGCAACGCCCATTAATGCAAACCATGAAATATCAAATGTATCGCCAGGCCTGGCTTGCATGCAAAATTTGGTGACTATCAAATATGGACCAATCAGTTGAAGGGGGGGCGCGCCTTTTGGCGTCTAGCGTCGCCACGGTAACGCTTTTGAAAGAGAAAAGTAATGCGTGGTGTCGCAGGATGGAGACGCACATTTTGATGTATAACACACCTGGGTGCACGTTACGGTTCGGGCCGAATTAACTGCCGAAGGAATGGCATAAATTTCGCCAAAATGACACGATTAATTCAAAATGGCCGACATCCTGTTCGGTTTCGGCCATGGCACCAAGAGACTTTTCTTTAAGTTGGGCCATGATACAGGTGTGTACCGATTTTCGTGCATGTACATCTAACCGTATTGTGGGGCTTGAGGCACAAAGTTTTCAAGGGGGCGCTGTTGAGCCATTTTACCACGCCCATTAATGCAAACCATTAAATATCAAATTTTTCGCCAGGTCTGGCTTGGGTGCAAAATTTGGTGACTTTTTGGGCACGTTTAGGGGGTCAAAAAGGCCTTCCTTTTGTCAGAAGAATATTAATAAAAATAAAAATTCCTGCAAATACAATAGGGCCTTCGCACTGAAGGTGCTCGGGCCCTAATAAATAATACATAAGAGTTAATAAATACATACTAATACTTAAATACGTAGAAAACCCATCTCACTGTTGTAGTTTTGGCTGGTTGTTAAAAGAAGATCCAGTGAGGGAACACTATCACACCATCACATGGTTAGAGCTGCTACACTGGGTGGCAGACGGCATGGTAGGGACCACAACCCACCCCCGGGTGGGATAGAGTGCCACCATCTCTGTTGGATGGATGTTTGGATGTGTGGAATCCAGAGAAAGGTTGGGGTGGTCATCGCTATGACAACCAGAGTCAACAGCCCTCCCAATGCATAGGACTTCTGGGGACTGCATGGTGGAGTCAGGAAGGAGAAATGTTCTCCTCACTCACTCCCCCTCTTCATCGATTCCCCTCACTGAGTGAGAGGTATTCAAACTTAAACACAGCTCCATCAAACCTACAGTACTCCAAGCCATAGCTCAAACGGCTATGCCGGTGCTCACAAGCAGGATAAATTCTTAACTCGGACACATTTCCACCAGCCTTCGATCACGCCGAAGGAGAGTAACACCTGTCTTGACACCTGACAGGTCTTTGCTGAAGAACCTTCCATAAACTGATAGCTGAGCATTGTCAGACACATCAGTGGACTCGTCTCCAGCTAAGCCTGCACACGAGTCCTGATGGATAGCTTCATCCAGCTGGGTTAGCATCCTGTGGCTAAGATTTCTGCTTTCTCTGTGGTCGATGACGACCACATAGGTACTTGCCTAATTTTGTCAGAGCTCTTCTTTTTGTTTTCCCTCAAGTGAGGTCTGCTACTGCACTCATGCACTCCTTGACATCCCCCCACCCCCCCCCCCCCCCCCCCCCCCCCATCAGTAAATGGCTTTTTGTGTCGACTCAAAATCCAAGCTGGGGGAACATTCATTAGCACGTTGTCGGGCAGTGAATGAACGGGTGAGGATCCTGGTTGATTGCTCATGTTGGGATCTGAGAATGCTTATTTTCTGACCTCAGTTCAGACTTCAGTGGATATGTTTGATGAGAAACTTTGTGTTTTGTCTCATAGTGGCGTTTCACATTGGCACTTTTAATGAGCACCACGGTCTCTGAACATATGAGACACTGGTTTTGTGTCCCAGTGGGAAGACTGAACAAGGATGAATCTGTCCATCCCGGGTCAAAGCTCTATTTTCACTGTTTCACTTTTCTCTTCTTAGAGAGCGCCATTGCTTTTCTCTGTCTTTCTCTGTTCCTCCCGTTCACTCGTCTCTGTCTTTCTTCTTGTCTCCCGCTCACTTGTCTCTCTGTCTTTCTTCTTGTCTCCCGCTTACTTGTCTCTCCATGTCCTCTCCCTCTATTGCTGACTTCCCTTTCCACCTGTTACGTTTCTCTCATCTCTGTAGAGTCAAGCTGTTTACAGAGATTTGATTGGCTGAACAGCATCACGTGGGTACAATCCTTCAGTAATTTATAGATCATAGGTCTGGGTCCGCGTAGGACGGCGTCTGGGTCCGGACCAGAACCGCGGTCCACCTGTTAGTGACATCTGCTTTAAAGGGTTATGTGGCTCAACACCTTCAACTTCTAAGTCTAGGAGGTCCTAGTTATCCCTGGCCATCATTCGCTCAGCCTCGATATCAACATAAATGTTGTTTTCTCTCTAAAACATTCAATAAATAAGACTGTACCTGACTCAATATACAGCTCAACTCCTCGTCCAGGTCATAAGACGTCTTTCCAGGTTATGCTATCAAACCACTACAAAAGGTCCATGAAGGGAGAAAAAATAAATTTTGTGTCCTGAGGATGCCCTAGATTCCCAAAACACAGCTTTAGTTTTTAGTCAGCCACGCACCTGCTGTTTATCATAGCAAATGCCTGTTTTTCTGTGAGAAAGAGCCTGGTTCGCACGGGATTTTGGTCCCGTGGGAGCCGAAACTTGTTTTGAGAGCTTGCGGATGGGGGGGCGAATAGGCCTTCCCCCCCCTCCGCAAGGTGCTGAGGGAAAGGTATAAAGACGCGGTAGCCGGAAGTAGATTTTAGAGTCTGCCGTGGGTTAGTGGAGAACGCTCAGCGCAGGTTTTTTTTCCTTGGCTTACTCAAACCGGACTGCTGGCTCTCCAGTCCCTTTGTCGAGGTAAGATAGGCCTTAAAAACCTTTGTAGTTGTCTGTGATGAATATTGCTCAGCCACTTGCGGGGGGTAACCCGACACTTTATCCTAGCAAACGAGTAATCTTGTGTGTACTGCTGTTTTGCGGGGGGGTAACCCGACAAATTATTCTAGCAAACGAGTAATCTTGTGTGTACTGCTGTTTTGCGGGGGGTGACTTGGCCCGTTATCCTAGCAAACGGGTAGTTTTGTGGATGTCTTCTATGTAAATGCTTGCTTTTTGCTAATAAATGTATTCATATCTCATAGCAAAGAAGAGGTGTGTGTGTGTGTGATTCATTTTGGTACAGCCGACCACTCCTAGAACCTAATTGAGATTTCTCCCAAAACAGTCCAGAATGCAGGGGTGCGTCTGGTCTTTAACCAACTCGCGTCACACCTCTGTTCACTGATCTCCACTGGCTACCTGTGGCTGCTCCAATTAAACTAGTCTCTGTCCCTGGTCTACAAGGTGGTCTCGGGGTCCACACCTGCCTATATGAACTGGAGCGTAAAGGTTTATCCGCCTTCAGGAGCACTGCGCTCTTCACAAGGACACAGACAGGCCTTGTCCTGTCCTCACACAAGGAGGTCTTGGTCCAGACGGTTCTCCACGTGGTCCCTCAGTGGAGACGAGAGCAGTCATCCCCCTCTACGTTCATGATGGTATCGTCCTCTTCCAAGAACTGTCATGAATTGCTCTCTTTAACTTCCTGAACTGCACTTGAGTGCCGTCATAGCTGAACTTATCTGAATGTTTACTTAACTTGACTTTTTGATCTATGATGTTACTTAACTGTAAGTCACTTTAAAATCAAATCAAATCAAATCAACAAAGGCCAAAAGGTACCCAAAGTGCTTTACATGAAAGTCCCAGAACAATAAGCTATAAAAGGGATCATTAAAACCAATGCATAAAAATGGTTAATAATACAGTATGTAAAATGGCACATCATATTATATTGTTTTATAAATTAATTTCTGAGACATCTGAACGAATGTGGAACAAAAAACGTTTTATACAACAAAATAAATCAATCAAAAGAATTCCTGAATGCATTCACAATGATACCAAAAAGTATTTATAAACCCCATTAAAACCTTTTCTGTCGATTATTTCATATGTCAGGCTTTAGAGGGATAAAAATAGTTTGAATGATTTCGGCGTCATTACACTAGTTAAACTCACAGTAAAGTCTCACCTTGAGGTCGTAGGACGAGTGTGGCCTTCCTGAGGACGACAGCAGGTCGGGCAGGTGACTAGGACCTGTGCCTGTCCTCAGGTGAGCCCTGCTGCTCTCTGTCGTCTGCAGGTTGTAGAGACAGGAAGTTGGCCTCTTTCTTTGCCCTGCTGCCTCACTGTGGGTGAACTGTCTCCCTGGGTCACCTGGTCTCTGAGGTTCTGTGGGCGTGGGCTCAGACGGAGAGTTCACCTGGCACGTGGACTTGGCTTTTGGCAGGGCTCCGTTCAGTTTGGGGCTGCCGCTCTCGCTGCGCACCTGTCGAATCCGGTCCTGCCAGTAGGTTGAGCGCCCGCCGTCCTTCGTGCTGTTGCTGCGACCACCAATCTCTTCGTACTGGTAGTGCTCTACCTCTGGCAGCTCTCCCAGACGACCCATTGACCGTGCCCGTCTCCGTGCTGACGGGCTGCCACGGCGCAGGGAGTTGGAGCTGGTGGCAGACAGACGGCTCATCTCAGAGATCACATGACTGATATAGTCACCGTGACCGATGAAGCTGCCACGAACGATATTCTGCAGACACAAACGTTACACGTTTCCCACCACAACTCTTCCAGAATGATAGCTATCACAAGGGATTTAAATCTGATCTCTGACCTTCTTGGGCCCAAGGTTAACATCTGTGATCCTGGACGGGTCCACCAGGGGGCGTGGCCTCTTCAGCGTTTCAATCAGGCTTTGCCACTGCGGCGGCAAACCCACGTACTGTCCCGTGACAACGTCAAACGATGTGTGGACCCGGTGCTGGAAGTCCTTCGGTGCCGAGATCTCCAGCTGCCGCTTCTTTTTCTTGCGGCGGAACATCGCCACGGCAACTCAGCAGCGGCAGCTGGGCAATGAGGCCTGAAGGAAATAATAAAAAAAGCTTTGATCGGCAGATGATCAGAGATGGTGCAGACGCAGCGATAGTCGGAGGAAAGAACCGCGTCCTCCCTGACAAACACAAACCAATCAAACATCCCGGGCAGTAGTTACTGTAGCTACGTGTGGAACTGAGCATTTTCAGAGGTTGTTGATGACAAATGTCGACAAACAAAGAAAAACTTTTTCTACATTTAGTCACACTTCTAAGTATTTGGGCCACATCATCACTGATGATGATTTTGTGATGATGAGGATATGTATAGGCAACGGCGTGTTTTATATACACAAGCAAATGTGCTGAAACGTACATTTTCCTGGTGTTCTGATGAAGTTAAAGTTAATCTCTTCAGAGCATACTGTACCCCACTCTACACTGCCCCCTTGTGGGTTAAGTTAAAAAAGGCAAGCATCCGCAAACTGCAGGTTGCCTATAATGATTGCCTACGTATTTTGATGGGAAAACCCAGGTGGTGTAGTGCGAGTGAGTTATTCTGTCAAATGCGTATACACTTTTCATGCTCTGTTGAGAAAATTGATGTATAGATTCATTTGTCGACTGAATGACACACAAAACTCTGTTTTAATGCTGTTGACCAATCCTGGACTGAGTGCTGTGAGATATCAATCAGCAATGTGGAAACACTGGCATGACTGTCTTTTTTTAATTTTTATGTGTGTTTGTCTTTTTTAAATGGACCCTGAGTCTATTAATAAAGTATATCTATATCACACCTGTGTCATTGAGGTTTTTCAAACTATAAAACTGCTTTTATTTGACATAAATGTCATTAAATGAACAGAGCAGTTTAGGGTTTATTTGTATCAGTGAGCTCTTCAGGACGTTCTAGCGATGATGGACACCTTTATGGATCAGAGTCACAAAGACGTAATTTCAGGCACGAGCCAATCAGAACGTGAATGTTCAGTGGGTAAACCATCAGAAACTGTCTGATTGACCAAAATGGCTTGGATTTGTCTCAGTCTTGTGACTCCATGATCCTAGAGTTTTCCACTGGAATTTGTTTTTTGATGGTGAAACACCAAGGATAAGACTGAATTCAGAAATGGACTGTAGGAGGTAAAATAGTTTTTTGTTAATATAGTACTGCTAGTTCACGCTGCGGTCCTCAAGTCTGATGGGGAGCGTTTCAAAGGCACTGCACTTCCGTCTACTTGTTTAAAGACGTTTATCTCACCATGTACCACTGGTATTTGTACTACTGATCGCAGGTACCAGAGGTACTTGTACTACTGATTCCAGGTACCAGAGGTACTTGTACTACTGATTCCAGGTATCAGAGGTACTTGTACTACTGATTCCAGGTATCAGAGGTACTTGTACTACTGATTCCAGGTATCAGAGGTACTTGTACTACTGATTCCAGGTATCAGAGGTACTTGTACTACTGATTCCAGGTATCAGAGGTACTTGTACTACTGATTCCAGGTATCCAGAGAAATATCCAGAGATATTTAAAATTATTTTTGGATTTTACTTTACTTTACAGTTTTACTTTGGATTAAACTGTCAACTGAATGTCCAGAAGATCAACAAGGACGTCTACATTTGTTCTATGATAAATCAACGCAGTGTTAGATAGTAAAGTTATAACTTTAAGTATAGTATTAGGCAGAAAATAGTGGATCAGAAGTCCAGATTGAACTAATTTTTTTATTTATTTATTTTTTCTACCTTGTCTGCACACATATTAATGATTGATACCACGACGGTAGAAACCAAAGGTATATATATGTGCATTATTACTATATTTAATATATATACATATATATACGCATACATATGCATACACATACATAAATATACACGTACAAACCCAGTTATTTTTTTTTTGGGGGGGGGGGAATTGAACTAATTAAAGTAAATTAATTAAATCTTCCCAGGCGGTACATGAACCCTGTTGATCCTGGATGTTGTCATCTGTAACCATGACGACAGAGAAAGCTTCTGTAAACCCTCACCTCCAGTTTTACCTTACTACCAACTAGATTTATTTTTAGATTTTCTACGTTTCCCTCCAGGACGTATTTAAGTCCATTTGAATGTTCCTCCATGAAAGATGGTCCTAGCCTGAAACATCTGGACATCTTGGACATAAGTTTTCACGGTTGTAAAACTGTTGCTGAAAGACTGATGAGTTTGCAATGGTAACAAAGGGGGCGGGGCTAACATCATGATGATTGGTGTCACATAAAATGAGCTTCGACTTCTTATCTTATCTCCTCTGCGTGTGTGATTACTCTTAAAACCCTGGGAGTTGTTTACCCACAGATCCACAGGTTCATGGAGGCAGCGTCCCTGTGGGCTTTACACCGTTGTGATGACAGCGTGTAGCAGCTGCTTGTGGCGGTTTTCTGATGTGTTTTCGTCTCTTTATGATGCCTTCGTAAGAAGATAGTTCACAATAAGATCACTAAAGTGAATGGTGTTTTAGCTGGAGCCAGCAGAAGGATCTCAGAACAGGACTGATGTGTTCTCGCCTCCAGATGTTTGTCAGTATTCTTCTGAATGAGCTCTATATGTCTGATGCTCTTATTAATAATAATAATGACTTGGATTTATATAGCGCCCTTCAAGGTACCCAGAGCGCTTTACAGAAATCATTATTCATTCATACACATTCTCACCAGTGGTGGTAAGCTACGTTTGTAGCCACAGCTGCCCTGGGGCAGACTGACAGAAGCGTGGCTGCCATATCGCGCCAAACGGCCCCTCCGACCACCACCAAACATTCATACACATTCAAACACATTCACACGGGGCAAGGTGGGCAAGGTGTCTTGCCCAAGGACGCTACGACAGCAAACTGGGACAGAGCGGGATTCGAACTGCTGACCTTCCGATCATTGGACGACCCACTCTACCACCTCAGCTACTGTCACCCGTAAGAAGAGAGGCCAGTAGAGGCCAGTAAGAAATGCATTATGGTTATTATTATTATCATGATTATCATGATATCATGATCAGTATCATATCCTGGATAATCACTCCATTGGCTCCCCGTAAAATGCGGAATCCAATTCAAAATGTTATTACTTGCGTATAAAGATCAAAGCGGCTTAGCTCCAAAATATTAGTTAGTACCTTATGTTCCTAACAGAGCTCTCCGTTCTCACAAACTACAAGAACAATGGAGAACAGTGATGGTTATGACATACTTATAATTAATAACTGAGAAAGGAAAGAGAAAAAGGGGTGATGGGCCCCGCTCAGTGGATCATGTTGGAGTCCCCCTGCAGCGTAGCTCTATAGCAGCATATCTAGGATGAAGCTCTGTTTCAGACCAGTTGCTCTAGTCTGGTCCTGCAGCTGCAGCTATGACTACTGGCCCTAACACACTAGAGTTTACTAACTAGAGGTTTACTAAACATTAACTAGAGGTTTACTGAACACTAACTAGAGGTTAACTAAACAGAAAAGTTTTAAGTTTAGTTTTAAAGGTGGAGGTGGTGTCAGCCTCCTTAACCCAGATTGTAAGTTGGTTCCATAGTAATGGTGCCTGATAGCAGAACGCCCGCCCTCCAAATCTACATTTAGATACTCTAGGAACTACGAGTAAACCTGCACTCTGAGAACGGAGAGCTCTGCCAGGAACATAAGGCACTATCAGGTCTTGGAGAAATCAGGAGTTTGGACGTTTTAAAATCCTTTTATTTGTTTTTAAATAGACTGTTGTGGGCTTTATACGCAAGTAATAAAATGTTGAATTGGATTGGAGTTTTACGGGGACCAATGGAGTGAGGCTAACACTGGAAAGACGTGGTCTCTTTTCAGCACTCGTGCCACTGCATTTTGGATCTGCTGGAGGATATTCAGAGAATGACTTGGACATCCTGCTAATAACACATTACAGTAATCTAGTCTAGAAGATACAAATGCATGAATTAGTTTTTCTGCATCACTCTGCGAGAGGATTTTCCTAATCTTTGAGGTATTACAGAGATGGAACAAAGCTATTTTACAAACCTGATTAATATACGGTTTAAACGACAACGAAAACAACACCAAGGTTTCTCACAGTTGCACTGGAAGCCATTGCAACACCATCTAATCCCTTCCTAAAATGCTCTGGACCAAGAATAATAACCTCTGAATCTGAACCTCTGAAACCATCTGAATTTAGAAGCACAGAATTTCCTGATATCCAGTCATTGATGTCCCTAAGTCATGCCTGAAGTTTAGCTAACGGTCCTTTTTAAATAGAGCTGCGTATCATCAGCATAACAATGAAAGTGTATGCCGTGGTTCTGGATTATACTTCCCAATGACTGCATGTATAAACTGAACAAGATTGGCCCTAGCACTGAACCCTGCGGAACACCATAACAGACCCTCGACTGTTCTGAAGAAACCTCATGTACATGAACAAACTGGAACCTGTCAGATAGATATGATTAAAACCAACGTAGAGCTGTCCCTTTAATCCCAACAACATGCTCTAACCTGTGCAGTAAGATGCTGATCTACAGTGTCAAAAGCAGCACAGAGGTCCAGTAGAACCAATATGGACACTAATCCCTTATCTGAGGCCATAAGGAGGTCATTCGTGACTCGAACCAGTGCTGTCTCTGTGTTATGATGCATTCTGAACCCTGACTGAAAAACTTCAAACAAATCATTTCTATACAAATGGTTACATAACTGACTGCAACTACCTTTTCCAGAATTTTATATACAAATGGAGGGCTGGAATTAATATATTCATATATATTAAGCGTTTTGGTGCCATCTGTTATTATTATTATTTAGTCCACTTCATAAGCTACACCAAGACCTGAAAATCTGCCTGTTGTTCATCCTTTAAATGGGTCAAATGACAATAAAGAAGTTTGAGTGTGAAGGTAACAGAAGAGTGACAATGTGATAAAGACACAACCTGCTTCAACAAAGCTTAAACTTCCAGTCAACATCTGGACCTGCCAGTCAACATCTGGACCTGCTAGTCAACATCTGGACCTGCCAGTCAACATCTGGAGCAGCTCCTCATCTGGATGTGATACCCACCTGGATTTGGTTCCAATTTGGACCTGCTGGTCAACATCTGGGCCTGGTTCTCATTGAACAATGGTCCCGCTCTGAAGTTTAAAGTCCTCACAAGTTTTGAAACTCCAGCTGCTCCTCACAAAGACACACACGCACACAAGTCTCTCACCTGTGTATGTGTTAGTCTGCCGCCCTCAGGTGTTCCAGGTCCAAGTCCCGGTCCAGGTCCAGGCCCTGGTCCAGGTCCCGGTCCAGGTCAGGTCAATCTCCTTTGCCCTGGAGGGAAACAGAAGAGATGACGCTCCTCTTCATCACCCATAATCATCATCCTCCTCCGTCTGACCGGATCAGACCTCTCCACATCCTCCTCCACCCCCCAGAGCAAATAGGAGGGAGGAACAGTCCAGCTGTTGGTCATGTGATCATCTCTTAAACATCAGAGAGAGACAGAGTCCTCCCTCAGCTCTGATTGGCTGCAGCTTCACTCATGTGACTGACACCTGAAAACACCTGAACACACAGATGTTGAAATCACCATTTATAAAAGATATGTGCTTATTTTCATGTGTTTCTTTCCTCTTCCTCTCCTCTGCATACATTTCCTGGACTTCATGTCAGGTATGTGCAGACCGAGAAGAGAACCAAAAAGATCCACTTTGTTGTTCTCTTGAAAGAGTTTATTCACAATAAACCAGATTATCACCAATCATTGTCCTGTGTTGCTGGAGAGATATTCCAGCAGCTGGATCCTGTTACACAACCGCTTGGAGATTCAGTGATGTGACACCTGTGACCACCAGGTGGCAGCATTACTCTGCTTTGCCCCGCAAACAGTGACCATCCATCCATCCATCCATCCATCCATCCATCCATCCATCCATCCATCCATCCATCCATCCATCCATCCATCCATCCATCCATCCATCCATCCATCCATCCATCCATCCATCCATCCACAGACCAGCACAAACCACACAGACCCACACAGTATTAACCATAAATATATATGTAGACAGTTGTTAAATAAAAGCTTGTTTTTACTCATACTGCATGGCGTAATGTTGCAAATATTATATATATATATATATATATATATATATATATATATATATATATATATATATATATATATATATATATATATATATATATATATATATATATATATATATATATATATATAGTATATATAGTATATATAGTATATATAGTATTTTTAGATCTGAAAAAGGCTTTTGATACCATCAATCATGGCGTACTTGGTAAACTTTCCACATTTAATTTTTCATCAGGCACCATTAACTGGATAAAGTCATATTTAGCAAATAGGTCTCAGTTTGTTCGCATAAAGAATTATCAGTCCGAAACTATTTCCTTAGTGGCAGGTGTTCCCCAGGGATCCATTTTGGGTCCACTTTTATTTTCTTTATATGTGAATGATTTGCCAACTGTGTGCCCTAATTCAAACACCATAATGTATGCAGATGACACTGTCATTTTTATGCATGGTAGCAGCGCAGCCCAAGTCACTGATCGCTTAACCAACTCATGGCAATGCATCACAAAATGGTTAAAGCAAAACTGCCTTCAACTCAATGTCACTAAAACAGTTTGTATGTTTTTTAGTAAAACTAAAACTCACTCTCCAGAGCCCGATGTGGTTGTAGATGGGGAGCGACTATGTGTTGTCTCAGATTTTAAATACCTCGGGGTGGTCATTGATAGTAATCTTACATTTAAAGAACATATCAAAAAGGTTTCTAAGTGCATCAAATTTAATCTGGCAAACTTTAGACATGTTCGCAGTTGCATGTCAACCAAAGCTGCACTAATGTACATGCACTCAATGATCTTCTCCCATATAACATACTGCTTGACAACCTGGTCTCAAGCTAGTAACACTGCACTTAAACCACTACTTTATTTATATAAAAAACCATTAAGGTACTGGACAAGAAATCCAATGACTATCATGACTGCCATATTTTATTGAAATATAAGTTGTTACATCTGGAAAATGTCATCAAATACTCACACTTATGTCTAATGTATAAAATCATTCATGGACTTGCTCCTCCTGTACTGAACCAGTTTATAAAGGAGCAGCTAGAGGAGATTGTGTGGTCCAGTTTAGGAAAAGTGCTTTTAGCCAGTCTGCATTTTCAATCAGGGCTGCTCGTGAGTGGAACTTCATACCAAGTGAGATTAGAAACAAATCAAATTATTCTTCTTTTAAATTTTATTTAAAAAAGTGGTTAAAGCGACACTACGTAACTTTTCCACCTTAATATCATATTTCCAGAGTCATTGTGATGGAACATCAACTTCCAACAGGTTTAATGAAACCTCTGTCATGGTCTGCGGGGGTCTGTATCGCCTTCACTGGCACTATGTAACTTTGAGGAGCATGGTAGGAACCCTGCCACACTACAAATCGTTACGACTTTGACTGCTTTACGGCATACGTCACTTCCCCCTCCTTCCCGATTCGCAGTAGAGACGAAAATGGGCGGGGCGTGGAGCTCAGAGCTCCGCAGAAGCTGGTAACCCGTTGCTGCGTTGTGGCTGCAGCAGCTCCACACAACAGACGTGGGGAAAAGATCCTAATGGTTTAACTTTTCAACGGTTTCCTGCTCGGAGGCAGAACCACGCAGGCCAAGTATCTGATATAACAAAGTAAAAGAGTGAAAGAGTCGTCGGCTCGCTTTGGATCGCGGCTGTAACGACCAAACACCGGCTTCCACACAGTAAAGCCTGAATTATGGTTCTGCGTTAGATCGACGCAGACCTACGGCGTAGGGTACGTGGCGACACGCAACGTACGGTGCGTGTCGCCGCGTACCCTACGCCGTAGGTCTGCGTCGATTTAACGCAGAACCATAAACAGCCTTAAACCACAAACACTCACACAGACGGGCGTCGGATCAAAACACAGGTTTTATTCCCCACTTCGCCAGCTAAACGCAGTTGCTGGCCAGCTCTCTGCGGTGCAATTAACCCCAATCTTCAGATAAAACTAGTTTGTTGAGGAAAAAATATTAACTCTTATTTGTAGCTGCAGAGGAAACAAATAATCTCACGAGGAAAACAAAAATATTGCTCACGCCTCGGAGCTTCTTCAACATAATATAGCAGTCAAAAAAAAGAAAAGAAAAGTAAGAGGGATACAAAACATGTACTGTATGTTGTACTATTATACACATTTATTGAAACACATGGCTCTTCAGTAGGGATTAATTATTATTATAATAATAATAATTAATAATCATTATTTTCTCCATATACTGCTCCCGGGCTCCCTTGTTTAAGGTATCCCGGTAAATTCCAGTTCCTTTCCAGCAGTTTAACATCTTTTTTTTTGCGTTCCGTCTGTTCACTTGGTGAAACAGAAAAGCGTCCAGTCTCCTCTCATCAAAACAAATGCAGCGACGGGACAGGAGTTTTCCGGCAGTACGCGCTGGTGCTCATGGGAAACGTAGTGTTCTTTCTGGTAAAGCACTACCGCTTTTGTCCAAAAGATGCCGCCAAACTCAGAAAAGCTGAAAGTTACGTTGTGCTGCTTTAATTAGTGGCCAAGGCTGTCAACATTGAATTTTAGTGCGTAATTTTCCTGGCTTGCTGCCCTGCCTGTCGGTGTTTGTTTGATGTCACCTGTCATGTTGCCTATTAGTTTGTCTAGTTATAATGTTGCTTTTTGTGAATGGCTTTTTATTCTGTGTTTAGTGCTTTTGTCTTGTTTGGTTTTGGCCTGTTAGTGTGTTACTGTGTCTCGTGTTATTAATGTTGATGTTACTGTTGCTGCTTCATGTGGTTTCTGTTTTCGTTTGTAGCAATTGTCTGTTGTTGAGCTTATGTTAACCTGTGTGTGTATGTATTTTAGCTTAGTTTTTACCTTTTAGTCTTTGTTCTGATATAGCCTTTTTATTAGGAAATGTTTTATTGATTGTATCTATTTTTTCTTTTAGGTTGACTATTTTTACACCAGTCCAGGGACAGCGGACACCTACATCAGTCACAGTGAGCTATTCTAGCTTGGCAGCCTTATGCTAACCGGTGATACTAATTTACATGACTACAGTGGAGCTCCACTGGAAGAGGTGTTTGCTTAGTTAGTCCAGTTGTCCCTAACCAAGGCTTGACCCGCTGCTGTTATGGCCTCGCCATGCAGGCAACAGGCTGAGTGATGGCAAATCTCTGCTAGTCTCTGCTACATGTATTCCTCTTACTGTTTTATGCTGGGTGGTGATTTAACTTTAAAAGAAAATGCAATCTAAGTACTTAAATCCAGGTAGTTCTCTGTTGGGATGGTGATCTCTGAGCAGTTGCTGGAAGAAAAACCTGTTAACAGTCTGGAAACTTGCCGACTGGTTACCGGGACAACGCCGATCGTAAAAACTAGAACTGGTGTCAGATGCAGCCAGGTGGTGATTTCAGGGCGTGACTCAGTTAAATACCTGATAAGTCAAACACAACAAGACCAGACAGATCCGTCATGACTCCCCGTCTGACTGGGACAAGACTGAGACCAGACTCAAACCAGGATGGAAACAGGCTGGAACCAGAGTAAACCAACCATGAGATTTTTTATAGGTATAAAGGTATAAAGCATTGTATAATATGTTGTGCTGAGATTTTCACACTCACAGTTAACATTAAAACAAAAATTGCAAGTGAATCTCCAAATGTATTTTGGGTAAAATCGTTGGTCATCAACAGCCGTCTATCAACGTCATACGTCATCATCGATCACGTGTCAATAGAGCACAGTAATCCTACAGCCTAAACATGAGCGGGAGGGAAGAAAAAGAAAAAAGGGAGCAAGAAAAGGCCAAATTGCCCAAGCTAGACACATATTTTGTTGGCCCTAATCCTCCTCCTGTGGCAGATGAACCTGAGGTTGTTAGCAGCGATTCAGCCCCGGGGATGAATGACGAGAGGCTCCAGGCTGCAAAGGGCCGGTCATACGCCCCGCCCCCCGGCCCGGCTCTGATATGTTCCACTACTGCTGGGAACAAACTGAAACCAGGATGGAACCAGGCTGGAACCAGACTAAAAAATTGACTGGGACCAGACTGGGACCAAACTGAAACCAGGATGGAATTAGGCCGGAACCAGAATACAAACCAGACTGGGACCAATTGGGACCAGACTGAAACCAGGATGCAACAAGGCTGGAACCAGACTAAAATCCAGACTGGGACCAGACTGAAACCAGGGAGGAACCAGGATGTAACCAGAATAAAAACCAAACTGGGACCAAACTGAAACCAGGATGGAGTATGAACGTTTACATGAAGATCCCAAACTTGCCATCATGGATGACAATTAATTGTAGATTCTACTTTTTAGGTTTTAAAGCAGATACAATTTATTTATATAAAGTCCTTATTATGATAACTGACCAACCTGTTGGCCCCTCCCCTGTAACACCCTGGAAGGTCACAACAGATGTAAGGGAGTAAGGGAGGTGCAATGAGTGGTGTGATATTTGGCATTGTGGAAGGTGTATCTGGGCATGAAGGATGAAATCAGTCCATCCACAGAGACGAGACACGGTCCATCTGACAGCCATAGCAAATGCAGCAATGGTGATAGATGTAGACACCAGTGGGACAGGCTGGGCCACAAACTTTGTTACTTGACATGTGGGGTCGCTGTTGCTTAGCAACCTGGAAGAACTTTCTGAAAGCTGAAACCAGTCTCCCTCCAGCTGAAGATCCTCCTCCAGCATCACAAACTCTCAATTCCTCTACCGACCACCAGGGTCCTGATGAAACAGTGAGTTCATCTTCATTGACCTTTATGTTAAAATGTTCAACTTTAAAAGAGCATGAGGCTCCTTTTAAGAAATGAGACTCATTAGCGCCCACAAATAAAAAAAAAAGAGATATAAATTAAGAATAAAATAAATAAACAAATAAGATTAAGATAAGAAATAATTTAAAGAAATGTAAATAACAAGTTAATCAACATCTCATACTGGGCTAAAAGCCTGGCAGAAAAAGTCCTAAGAGATGATCTAAAAAGGCCAAAGAAGGAGAGGGTGATATTTACTCGTAACACATTCCACAGCGTCCTACCCCCCGAGCCTCCACAAGTCCTCGGTATGGCCAGAACCAGCCAGAACCAGCCGGTCCGCTGATCTGAGAGACGGAAGTGTAAATGCAGCAGCTCAGAGAGGTGGTAGCGGGGCGAGAACATGGGGAAATTTAAAAACAAATAAAAGAATTTTAAAACGTCCAAACTCCTGGTTTCTCCAAGACCTGATAGTACCTTATGTTCCTAACAGAGCTCTCTGCTCTCAGAGTGCAGGTTTACTCGTAGTTCCTAGAGTATCCAAATGTAGATTTGGAGGACGGCGTTCTGCTATCAGGAACCATTACTATGGAACCAACTTCCAATCTGGGTTAAGGAGGCTGACACCACCTCCACCTTTAAAACCAAACTTAAAACGTTTCTTTCTAGTAAAGCCTATAGTTAGTGTTTAGTAAACCTCTAGTTGGTGCTAGTAAACCTCTGAATTGGAAACTGAATTGAAGTAAACTGAACTGAAGCATGATGTCCTTTGTAGACCATCAGACATCTGTCTGACAGGTGAAGACTGACTGAAACTGGGTCATGTGACAGGAAATTATCTCAAACACAGCAGAACACAGAACCTGGTTGAGAAGCTATGGTGGACCTTCAGAGTCCTGTGGAGACGTGAAGGTCCAAGAACCTCAATGACTTGAAGCAACATTGGCCAGAAGAACTAAGTGACACTGACAACATCAGACAGGAAACA
Organism: Cololabis saira; assembly: GCF_033807715.1. NCBI lineage: Eukaryota > Metazoa > Chordata > Actinopteri > Beloniformes > Belonidae > Cololabis > Cololabis saira. Next base: position 8,520,968 of record NC_084604.1, on the reverse strand, counting down.
TCTACTGAAACAACTTTTGTGTGAGTGGTTTGAAAATGTTCATACAGATACCATGCAGGTTCAGAACCAGACGACAGAACCAGGCGAGACAACCAGGTGACAGAATCAGACGGCAGAACCAGATGACAGCATGTTACCGGTGCTATTCTGAGAACCAGGAACCATGGTGAAAGATTTGTTTGCGGAGAAAAACCTGGAATCCCACAGCTGGAGATCAGCTTCCAACCAAACTGGAGCAACGTGGAGGTCAGACACCTCTCGGATCAGTTACACATTCACACCCAGATCAGCTTACTAGCACACACCTGCAGACAGGTGTAACACCAACACGCTGCCCTCAGTGCTCTCAAGCAAACAGGGTCTGCCAGGAAATCTGACAGGCTAAAGAACCGGCCGGTCCAACAGTTCCTGGTTCTGAGTCTGGTCCTGGTGTGGGTATGAGAGTTAAATCCTGATGTCAATGTCAATGTCAATTTTATTTATAAAGCACATTTAAAAACGACCGAGGTCGACCAAAGTGCTGTACAGCATACAACAAAATAAAACCATACCAAAAGAAAAACACTGTACGCACTGTAGAAACAATAAAACTGAGTCTAAGTCTTTCTCCGAGACCCCCCTCATCCCTAACGTTGTGTTTCCCAACCCTCGAGGGACACTGTCCTGCATGTTTTAGACATTTCTCTGCTCAAACACACCTGACTAATATCCGTCGGCTTGTCAACAAGGTCTACACAGGTCTGGTAAAGGGCCACTCCTGTGGGCCAGGTGTGATGGAGAGGAGACGTTCATGCATCATTACTGTACCGGATTAGCTATCATGATAAGTCATCCATCCATCCATCCATCCATCATCCATCCATCCATCCATCCATCCATCCATCCATCCATCATCCATCATCCATCCATCCATCCATCCATCCATCCATCCACCATCCATCCATCCATCCATCCATCCATCCACCATCCATCCATCCATCCATCCATCCATCCATCATCCATCATCCATCCATCCATCCATCCATCCATCCATCCATCCACCATCCATCCATCCATCCATCCATCCATCCATCCATCCTGGCCCTGCACCTTCTCAATCTTTCCCCGACCCTGCACCCCAACCTGGGACTTGCTGATTGGGCCGGAGCTTCGGGAGCTGCGTCTGGCCTGCGGTCCCCACCCCTGGTCATCCCGTTGCTGCTTCCACCTGCCTGCTGTGCTGTTGCCGTCCCCGACCCCCAGTCTGGCCCTCGGCAGGAGGGTCCCCCCTTAAGATCCAGGTCATGGTCCAGGTTTCTTCCCTCCTAAAGGGGAGTTTTTCTTGCCACTGTTTGGCTTAAGGTTTTTCTCCCACTAGGGGAGTTTTTACCTGCCATTGTTTATGTAATAACTGCTCTGGGGTCATGTTCTGGGTCTCTGGAATGCGTCTAGAGACATCTTTTGCTGTATTAGACGGTATATAAATAAAATTGAATTGAATTGAATTGAATTGAATTGAATTGAATTGAATCCATCCATCCATCCCTCCATCCATCCATCCATCCATCCATCCATCCATCCATCCATCCATCCATCCATCCATCCCTCTGCTCCTCCAAGGTCAGTCCACAGTCCAGACTTCTCTCTTCCAGAAAATCTTCACCAGCTTTTCCGAGCAAATACTAAGGCCTCCCCAGGCCAGCCCAGAGATATCGTCTCTCCAGCCTGCCCTGCGTCTTCCATGGGGCCTTCTCCCGTTGGACATGCCGAAACACACCCTGTGAGGGAGGTTGTCAATGATCTTTGTCATTTTCTAAAGTACCCTCCTTTGCACAATCAACTGAGATGGCGTAAGTGAGCTATTCTAGCTTAGCTTTTACTAACATATGATGCTTATAGGGCAGCTTAGTGGTTAGCACTGTTGCCTCACAGCAAGAAGGTTCCCGGTTCCACTTCCAGGCCCAGCAGGGTCTTTCTGTGTGGAGTTTGCATGTTCTCCCAGTGCTTGCGTGGGTTCACCTCCGGGTACTCCGGCTTCCTCCCACAGTCCAAAAACATGCATATTAGGTTAATTGGTGATTCTAAATTGCCCGTAGGTGTGAGTCTGGTTGTTTGTCTGTCTGTGTATGTGGCCCTGCGATGGACTGGCGACCTGTCCAGGGTGAACCCCTGCCTCTCACCTGAAATGAGCTGGGATGGGCTCCAGCAGCCCCCCGTGACCCTGCAAAGGTTAAAGCGGGTATAGAAAATGGATGGATGATGCTTATAAATATTATTAACAGTATGACATTCGTCCACATTAAATCTGTCCAAACATTGTGATTTCAACTACTAAACATTTGAAACAAGTGGATCTGAAACCTCTGCCAAGCAGCACCAGAACCTTCACTTCATTGCAGCCTCTGGGTCCACTGAGCTCCTCAGCGCCCCCTGCTGGTAGAGGTCCTGGTAGAGTCCAGAACTGAAATGGTTCAGGTCAACCGTCTGTGCTGCAGGACCCGACCGGTCCAGCTGCTGCCGGTGGTGACAGAGACCACCACCTTCTGCCCAGGTGGGCTTCATCCTCAGACCCTTCCGCTGTTAGTCAACATGTTCATGGACCGTGGGAAGAAGCTGGAGAACCCCGGGGGGAACAAGCAAGCGCCACACAGAAAGACTCCCGCTGCCCCAGGAGTCGAACCAGGAACCTTGTTGCTCTGAGGCAACAGTGCTAACCACTGAACCACATGCTACATTGTGACATTAACGGCACAATAACCCCACAAACCAGATGCTGAACCGGTCTTCAGAAACCTCTGGATGACCTCACTGAGGGTGCGTCAGGATTGGTGGACGAGGTGAGAAAGGAAAAGCAGCTGGAGGACGATGTGGAGGACTGAGTGAGGTGGAAGGCAGAAATGCACCAGAAGAAGAAGAATAAGAAGAAGAAGAAGAAGAAGAACTTGGAGGGAAACCTAAGAGTTCTATGGAGAACAGCATTTTTTAGAGAAAATGAGTCACATGAAGTTTCTTATTGATCAGTAGACCCTGGTTCTTTAGAGAACGGATGAACAGGAAGGTTGTAGTTTAAAGTTGCTTACCTGGTACAGGTGAGGCAAGTGCTGCTGGAGCTGAAAGGTGAGTCCAGGAGAGTCCAGGAGAGCCCAGGGGAGCTGGTCCCCTCACTCGTTCTCCTCCGACTTCTTCTCTCAGCTCCTCTCTTTCGTCCCACTGTCTGCCTCTCTCCTCTTCTACACCAGTCATCCCTGTTTCACCTGGTTCCAGGTGGAGGGAGGCGGAGCTAGTCTTGACTACATATTTCAAATTCAAACCAGCTTTATCGACACAGACGGAGAAAAGGAGCCAGAGCTGCACATCGGAGTAGAAAGTGAAGAATTCCTGGATTTCTGGAGGGAGTTTGGTGTGAGACCTCAGCTCAGCTGTCCAGACTCCAACACCTTCACCTCTACATGTCCAAAACATGAACCAGAGGCAGGGAAGCGTGGCGTCAGGCAGCAGTGCAGAAACAAAGCGATGAAGAGGACGATCCTTCCTCTCTCTGCAGGCTGCAGCATGTCCTGCTGCCCTCGGGCGCAGCACGACATGACTCAACCAGACTCCATTCACTTTACTCCACGTTTCACTCAGAACTCCACATCTGCTGCAACCACACCTGTGGATCTGGCATGCTACTTTTAACTCCTTCTGTTCACAGGACTTGACGTATTCTTGTTCATTATTTTCTATCCTTGTAAATCCCCTCAGCTTTAACCTGTAGGATAAGGTGTAACGTGTGAGAAATACACTTGTCAGATTCTGGAGCTTCTGAGGTCAGAAACTAAACTGGAAACCTGAGGAAAAACTGGAAAAGCTGCAGGTTCAGGTTTCGTGTTTTATTTGGGGTCTAAACTCCTTCACACTGGAGCTGCTGCTTCCATGGTGCCCTCTGCTGGTTAAGAGTCAGAATGCTGAAAGAACCTGAGCACTGTCCTGGATGTTATTGAATAAATTCAGATAAACTCTACAATGTATTTTGTAGCATTGCAGTATAGAGCGACAGGTTGGGACTCGAACCTGCGCTCCCGTACGAGGACTACAGCCTCTACAAATGGCGCCTGCTCAACCCACTGAGCTATCCAGGGCCCGTTTTCAACTCTTTCATTTTTATTTGTATTATTGGGACTGCTATGAAAGAGAACACCATTCCTCTCTTGCTCTCCTTCTCTCCTCTTCATCAGGAGGGAGAGCAGGGCCCAGGACTGACGTGGCTAAGTGGTTAGCACTTATCGGGGATAAAAGTTGAAAAAATAAGAAAAAAAACATTTAAAAAAAAGGAATGTCCAAGCTCAGGTGTAAATAATTAAATACAAAGGGAAAACGTTTTCTGAACCTTTGTGGACAGTTTTCCAGAACCTCAGTAGCTTTTGGGCCGGCCCAGGACCGATGGCCTCCAGACCGCCACCATTTCTTCAACAGCCACTTCCTATGTTTCTGCGTTTCTTTTGCGGTGGTAACGTAGCAGATTATATTTTTCAGTTGGATGGGCAGGTGGTTTTGCACATCGATTCCCAATCTTATATACAGTATATACATATCTATACATATCTATATGTCGATATATAGGTTTATAGTAATTTTTATGTATATAATTGGAGGTAAATATATGAACCAGTGTATATAGCATATCTACTCTTATATAGTTATTCAAGGATATTGTTATACCATTGCTGTTTATTTTTCTCTATTATATTGTAGTATTATAGTAAAGTAATGATAATGTAATACTATGCATTATAATTACTTCTATTAGTACATACATAGTAGCACAACTAAATGATGGGCGTTTGTTTTGTTTTCTTTAGTTTACCTTGATTTGTTTGATTTTGACTATATTTATATAATTGAGTATTATATCACAGTATTGAACAGTTATTAAAGTAGGTATGGGTGGTTTATAAGTAAGCTTATTGAAACTCGTCTTGTTATAGAATGTATGTAGATTCAGGGTTAGGACTCGATAAGTGTTTACTTCAATCCTACTCCGTTTTGAGCATGTTGGTGGATCCGTGAGGTCTGCCCCAGTGCTGTACATATATATATATATATATATATATATATATATATATATATATATATATATATATATAATATATATATATATATACATATACAGTGGGGAGAACAAGTATTTGATACACTGCCGATTTTGCAGGTTTTCCCAATTGCAAAGCATGTAGAAGTCTGTCATTTTTATCATAGGTACTCTTCAACTGTGAGTGACAGAATCTAAAAAAATATAATAAAATGCAAACTGATGTCTCAGCGGGACCTGGAGACACTAGTCCAGCATCCATATTTAGTAGCTTGATTATTGTAACAGCATCTTTACAGTCCACCTTAAAAGTCAGTTAGACAACTGAAGCTCTTTCAGAACTCTCTTTCTCCAGTCCTCACTAAGACCAACAAAGTGGACCCCATCAGTCCATCTCAGAGGTCTCTACACTGGCCGCCTGTCTCTCACAGGACTTTAAAGTTCTGATGCTGGTTTATAAAGATCTGAAATATCCATGACCAGAACACATCAGGAACCTCCTGACCCAGTATGAACCTTCCAGACCCCTCGGGTCATCTGGATATGGTTTTTTATTAGTTCCTAGAGTCAGAACCAGATATGGGGAAGCTGCGTTCAGCTTCTATTGGCGCTTTTCCACTAGTACCTACTCAGCCCAACTCGACTCGCCTCCACTCGGCTTGGTCTTTCTCACTAGGGGTCTAGCCGTACCGAGTAGATACTTTTTCTGCAACTATTCTGCCGAGGTTGTAAGTGGCTGAGTCGGCTGTATCTGCCGTCATCACACTACAGGCCACCAATTGGTCGGGGGGTTGGAGTCAGACGTCTGAGTCAGGAGGAGGAAATCAGTGAAAGAGTGACTCTGACGGATTCTTGTTCATTTTATTAGACAGGCAATGGCAACACAAAAGTCTGTTTCGTGGTCCAACTCTGAGGTGCAGATGTTCATAAACCTGGTGCTGAGGAGAGAATTAAAAAGGGATCTAGACGGAGATAAGGAACGACCAGATCTACCAGGAGCTCTGTCACTTCATAGCTGCTCGCGGCTCCAGCTGACTTTCCAGCAGCGCCTAGACAAACTAAAATAAATTAAAAAGCGTCGCTGCTTGCAGCCTCTCTCTCTCATTTTTTAACTTGATATCGAACACAAGCCACAGACCCAGCAGCACATCTATCATCTCCTGCAGGTTCTACATCTTTAGTGTTGTCTTCTTCCTTTAGATACACAATCAAATACATCACAGCAGCTTCACTCCAACCTCCTACTTCTGCTCCAGGTGCTGATTGTTATGGAAAAGAAACCAGGCCAAGTTGAGTCGAGCAGAGCTGAGATGAGTAGAGCAGAGTAGGTGCTTGTGGAAAAGCATCATATGCTCCACATGTCTGGAACAAACTCCCAGGAAGCCTCAGATCAGCTGAAAATCTCTGTATATTTAAGTCCAGGTTGAAGACTCACCTGTTCTCAGCTGCACCTGAATAAAAGATCCAAACCTGACAGGTACTTTTAAACTTTAGAAACTGGATCATATTTTAACTACTGATTTTATCTGTTGTTCGTATTTCTCTTTTTTGATTAAACTTTAAATCATGATTTTTATTTCTATGTGATGTTTTAATGTCTCTGTAAAGCACTTTGAATCACCTCATTGAACTGTGACATACAAATAAACTTGCCTCGCCTAATGTTCTGTATCGTGGCCCAGGTTTTTCCCTTCACCATGTAAATGATCCTGGGACATTTGTTGTTTAGAAACTTGAATCCAAGGTTTGATAAAGACGATGTGAGGCGGTGAAATGCAGGTTTTTACAGATTCTGGTGTCAGTTAGCCCCAGCGTTGCTGTACGACCGTAGTTGTTCTCTAAAAGGTGTTTTATGTGGCTACATAATACCACACCCAGATACTTTACACAACACACAAGTACACACAAATTCTGCTGGTCACTGTTGTCTTTAAAGTGCCTTATACAGGACTGTCTCAGAAAAGTGATAAAGTCCTTTATTTTTGTAATGCAATTAAAAAAAAAAAAAAAAAAGAGAAAAAGGTCATACATTCTGGATTCATTACAAATCAACTGAAATATTGCAAGCCTTTTATTATTTTAATATTGCTGATCATGGCTTACAGTTTAAGATTAAGATTCCCAGAATATTCAAATTTTTTGAGATGGGATATTTGAGTTTTCTTTAGCTGTAAGCCATGATCAGCAATATTAAAATAATAAAAGGCTTGCAATATTTCAGTTGATTTGTAATGAATCCAGAATGTATGACATTTTTGCATTACAGAAAATAAAGGGAGAGAGACAGAGGGGAAACTACCCAACTGAAGTTATTGACATTCTTTCAGGTCCAGTTTTTGAGGGGATTCCTTCAACATCTCAGTAAATGAGCAGAAAGGTGTTTCAAATTGTATTTATTGAGTAGATTTAAGAACATAGATACGAAAACATAGACGAACAGACAGACGTCTCAGCGGTTTACAGGTAAAGTGAGGACAGCTGCTCCTTCAGCTCCGACAGGATGGACGAGGACGACCGACCGCCGGCGTTCAACAGCGAGCGGAAAAACCTCCTCCACATCCCGGAGTACAGGTCGCTGCAGAACAGGGAGAGTTACTTCAACAGGGGCCGGTTTAACGTTTTACTGGTTCAGCACGCTCTCAACAAGACAATAATAAAAACTGGACCGCAACGTTGACATGAGCACGGAAAGAAGGTGAAGACGAGGACTACAGGCAGACGCCGGGGGTTTCCTTGACCCCATTTCCTAAATGAAAATACCCCCACAAAGCAGAATGTCTTCCACAGCGCCCCCATGGATGAAACTGGACCAGATTGGCCAGTAGCCGCTTCCCCACCACAGATCCAGGCTGTGCCGACGCTGAAATCCACAAACCAACCGAGCTTCAACAAGGCCCAGTCCCAATCCCCCCCTACCCCTACTTTTCATCCCTACCCCTAAATTTTGCGCGTTCCCGTGAGGGTAGTGGTGTACCAATTCCTCTTTTCACCTAGGGGGAGTGGCTATGAATCTGGCCCTTCAGAGCGAGGGTTTTCCGATGCTGACTAGCTGATCTAGGGCCAGAAAAATTTCCCAGAATGCTTTTCGTCGTCATTTGCGGACTGAATTTAAAAAAAAAACATGGCGGACATTTCTTATTTTTTGGTGAATAAAATCAATATTTTGAGTTAGTTTCTGCATAAAAATGCGTTTTGATTACATTTCTAGCGAGAAATATATATTTTACTTTCATAATATTCACTCAGTGAATGTACATAATCACTCGTTTGCCCGTTGTTGCGAAGTCTTTTTCAAACCTCGCCTGATTTATGGTTCCGCGTTACACCAACGCAGAGCCTACGGCGTAGGTTACGTGGCGACGCGCGCCATATGCCGTACCCTACGCCGTAGGCTCTGCATCGATTCGTGGAACCATAAATCAGCTCCCGAGCCGGCTCTCTTTTTTAGGGGTAGTGATAGTTAGGGAGGGCTAGTGGTAGAAAGTAGGGGCTGTATTGGGATTGGCCCCAAGACTCGCAAAAACTCCTTCCAGACAAACATCTACCTCCCTGATGTCTGAACACACCCTCTCAATCAACATCCTTAAAGGGGACCTATTATGAAAAACAGGTCTTCTCTTGCTTTAACATATATAAAGTGGTCTCCCCTCAGTCTGCCAACTCAGAGAAGGAAGAAAGCAACCAAATTCTGCAGTGTCTGTACAGCCGCCCGGATGATCCATCCAGTGTGATGTGGATCTACGAGCCGTTCAGATTCTGCTCCCGTCGTTGCGTAACCAAAATGCAATTTGCATCGGTTGGCCTCCGATGCGTGAAACCACACCCACAACTAACTCTGGCCGGAAAAACAACAACTAACTCTGCCGGCTGGAGCTTCCACCATTTTTTCGTAGTGGTGTATCGCGTCATTCAGGCAGCCAATCAGCACAGAGCCTCATTATCATAGCCCCGCCCACTCAGAATCCCTCATAGATAATGAGGTTAGAGAACGGGAAGAGATAGACATGGTTTAGAGGCTGAATTTCTAATTTATTTAGCAAAAACAATCAAAAGCTTGTTTTTAAAGGAGCATGAGGCAAGAATAAGAAAGGAGACTCATTAGCGCCACGACGGCCGTCGGGGTTACTGCAGCCAACAGCGAAGCCGGCACGGGAGCGCGCACGGACTCCTTAATTCTTTGCGGCTAACGCTACTTAGCACGTTAGGCCACTCCGACTCCTTTGTAATCTCATGTGATTTTCAAATCAAGCTTTAAATATGACTTACAATGTTATCTTACCTGGTCAGTAGGAAATGAGCCATGTCAGCATCTGTTTTCAGTCCCCATTCAAGTTGAAGCTGCATCCATGACTCAAACGCGTATCTAATGTTTACTCGTGTGCCTGCCCGTTTTTGCACGTAATTTCTTTTCGATTCGCGACTTGTCTCTGATAAAGGCTTCGTTTTCTTCTTGGTAGCACTCTTTAGTGGGCTTTGAGTGGCGCTGGGTCGTTTGCCGGCTATGGAAGTATCCATGTCTACCCAAACAGAAGTTTGGATCTACCGCGCTCGTCTTCTTCCTGTATCCAAGCCGAGAACGCGCATGCAGCGTCATTTGACGTCACGTCAGCGCGGGAAACTCGGCCCCAGCATTGCAGCACATTTTGCAGCACACAGCCTGTTCAAGGCAACGGAGAGATACACTAGAGGGCTCATTCTTTTGGGTTTGGAACGCTTCATCTGACATTATTACTAGAAAACTTAAAACGTTTACAAATTATTTTCATAAATCCTGCCTCAAGCTCCTTTAAGACATTCAAGGCCTGTTAAAAATAGGTATTAGATGCAATAATAGGTCCCCTTTAAATAGATAAACCCAGAGGAAGAGAAGAGAAGAGACATCGGTGAAGCTGACATTCTGACCCGACGACCACCCGAATGTGGTCATCTACCCAGAGTTCACCAGTAGTGTAACTGAGAAGAGGCTCCGGGTGAGTACCAGGGCTCGCTGCTGCTGAAGCTCTCTGCTGTCCAGCCGCTGGAGTCTTTCACCGGAACCATCCTGCTGTCGGTCAGCAGCAGGTGAGCCGTCTCCGCCACACCCACCAGGTCCACCTGACAGGGAGAGACAGGGAGGCATCAAGGTCTGCTGATCTCAGGGAAGTGGGGGGGGGGTTTCTACGGAGAACAGGTCCGTACCAGCTGCGGGGGTGCGGTTGGTTCCAGGAGACCCAGACTGACGTAGGCCTGAGCCGATGGGAGGTTCTGGACGGCCAAGACGTCCCGCTGCACACCCAGGTGCACTGATGACGACCAATCCACTGGGAAGATCCAGTCAGAGTCCTGGAAACCTCTGGAAGGACGACAGAAGCGTCAGCCTCAGAGCCTCTGAGAGCACACCCCCACCCCCGTGATACTGGCGTACATGTGGCAGCAGGCGAGGATGTCCGGCTGCAGCGCCGCGTGCAGCAGCCCGCAGGAGTGAAGCTGCAGCACCAACTGTAACAACCCCACCACTTTACACCCGACTGACAGCTTGGTGAAGACCGACGCCGGCAGCTCCTGGAACGAAAACACCACAGCTCACAGGGTCGTGTGGTTCCCGGTAGGAATGGGCGATATTTTACCGTTCACGATATACCGTCACGTGACGTTTTTGTGTAAAGCTGATTTGAGCCAAAAAGAAAGAAAGAAATGAGCCAAAAAGAAAGAAAGAAATGAGCCAAAAAGAAAGAAATGAGCCAAAAAGAAAGAAAGAAATGAGCCAGAAAGAAATGAGCCAAAAAGAAAGAAATGAGCCAAAAAGAAAGAAAGAAATGAGCCAGAAAGAAAGAAAGAAAGAAAGAAAGAAATGAGCCAAAAAGAAAGAAATGAGCCAAAAAGAAAGAAAGAAATGAGCCAAAAAAGAAAGAAAGAAATAAAGAAAGAAATGAGCCAAAAAGAAAGAAATGAGCCAGAAAGAAAGAAAGAAAGAAATGAGCCAGAAAGAAATGAGCCAAAAAGAAAGAAATGAGCCAAAAAGAAAGAAAGAAATGAGCCAAAAAGAAAGAAAGAAATGAGCCAAAAAAGAAAGAAAGAAAGAAAGAAAGAAAGAAATGAGCCAAAAAGAAAGAAATGAGCCAGAAAGAAAGAAAGAAAGGAGCCAAAAAGAAAGAAATGAGCCAAAAAGAAAGAAAGAAAGAAATGAGCCAAAAAGAAAGAAATGAGCCAAAAAGAAAGAAATGAGCCAAAAAGAAAAGAAAGAAATGAGCCAGAAAGAAATGAGCCAAAAAGAAAGAAAGAAAGAAATGAGCCAAAAAGAAAGAAAGAAAGAAAGAAAGAAAGAAAGAAAGAAAGAAAGAAAGAAAGAAAGAAAGAAAGAAAGAAAGAAATCGATGAGGTTTTTATGTAACAAACACGGCGGATCTGAGTCATTACAGTTTTGCAGTACAGGTTAATTGGTTTTTATCAATTCAATTTATTTGGAGTAGTTTAGTAGCATTCAGTATTCTTTTAGAGCAGTGATTTGGGGGCTCCAAAGACTGAATGTGGTGATAGATTTATAGTTAAAAAGATGGAGTTGAATTGGTATTTTTTTTTTAAATCGTCATTTTTATCGTTATCAGGATAAAAGCCAGAAATTATTGTGATACATTTTTTAGTCCATACCGCCCATCCCTAGTTCCCGGTCACATGACCCGTCGATGGCCAAGACTCACTGTGAACATGTGATCCTTGGGGGTGGTGTACACTGTGATGCAGCCGTCCGCAAACAGGAAACAGCTGACCAGAGGAAGTCCTTCAGGACGCGAACAGCCCCCCTTCAGACGATTAAACTGATAAAAATCCCAGGGGGCCGAGCAACTGTCCACCTGCAGCAGGTAAGCACAAGATACCACCCATTACCACCTTAAATGGGGGGAGAATGAGGGCTGCAAAGACAAATAGGGTTCGGGACCTCTCAGGACCGTGTTCCCTGCAGGGCTCAGTTCAGGTCTCCGGCAGAGGTGTCAAGTAACAAAGTACAAATACTTTGTTACCTTACTTAAGTAGAAATTTTGGTTATCTATACTTCACTGGACGACTTTTTACTTTTACTCCTTACATTTTCACACAATTATCTGTACTTTTTACTCCTTACATTTTAAAAACAGCCTTTCATTTCGGCCTTTAAATAAAAACTATCCAGTTAAATTGCTCCATCTGGATAGAGTGAATTTGGTTGTGGTTGTTTCAGATGTTCTTGTCCAGTTTTGTTCTTACATCCGTTCCCTCAGATTCCTGCAACTAAACTTGGATGTACATTCCAATAAAGGTTAGGATAAATGATAACATGCCTCTGAAGTTTGACTTTTTTCACCATTACAATACTTATAGGCAACTAGTCATCATATCTCCTGCTCTCTGAAACACATGTTAATGCTCAATAGTACACATATATGGTTCTTTAATATATTTGCATTATACTAAGATGCATTCATTTTCAATGGCTTTTGTCCTTAATGGCTTTTTTCCCCCTTACATTACTTTTATACTTTAAGTAGTTTTGAAACCAGTACTTTTATACTTTTACTTGAGTAAAAAACTTGAGTTCATACTTCAACTTCTACAGGAGTATTTTTAAACTCTAGTGTCTATACTTCTACCTGAGTAATGAATGTGAATACTGAAGACACCTCTGGTCTCACTTTTCCACTAGTACCTACTCAGCCAGACTCGCCTTTGCACTTTCCCACTAGGGGTCTAACGTGCCGGGTAGATACTTTTTCTGCAACTATTCTGCAGAGGTTCTAAGTGGCCGAGTCTGCTGTATCTGACATCATCATCACACTACAGACCACCGATTGGTCGGGGGGTTGGAGTCAGACGTCTGAGTCAGGATGTGACATCAGCGAAGGAGTGACTCGCGGATTCTTGTTCATTTTATTTGACCAGCAACGGCAGCAGAAGTCTGTTTGTTGATCTAACTCTGAGGTGCAGATGTTCATAAACCTGGTGCTGAGGAGAGAATTAAAAAGGGATCTAGACGGAGATAAGGAACGACCAGATCTACCAGGAGCTCTGTCTCTTCATAGCTGCTCGCGGCTCCAGCTGACTTTTCTTTTCAATTAAAAAGCGTCGCTTGAAGCTTCTCTCTCTCTCATTTTTAACTTGATATCGAACACAAGCCACAGACCCAGGAGCACATCTATCATCTCCTCCAGGTTCTACATCTTTAGTGTTGTTGTCTTCTTCCTTTAGATACACAATCAAGTACGTCACAGCAGCTTCACTCCAACCTCCTACTTCTGCTCCAGGTGCTGAATTGTTGTGGAAAAGAAACCAGGCCGAGTTGAGATGAGCAGAGCCGAGTAGGTTCTAGTGGAAAAGTGCCATTTGTCTCGGCCCCTGCAGCGCTCAGACGCCACCCCAGTCCTGGTAGTCAGAGGAATGTTCAGACTCACCTTGAGGAAGACGTAGTCGTCTTCAGTAGATCCTTTAAAAATGGACCAACGGCCTCCATCCAGGACTCTGGATTGGATGTAAACCATGTCGCCCCCTGATGGACAAAATGAGACAACACCACCGTCAACATCCATTTAAAGAAGACTGGGTTGTCCAGTCACCTCTGAAAACCAATCTTGCTGCCAGCTTTCAAAACATTCAATATCACCCCCATAGCAGTCGGTCATTAAGGAACAGGTAACTCCGCCCATGAAGGTTTACCTGTACCCCCGTTTTATTATACGACGTTGCTGTTCTTCACTAGGCCTGTGTTGAGGGGGGGGGGAAACCAAAAGATTTTCCCATTCTAAATCGATTCTCATATTCATTCCTAAAAATCGATTCATATGTCTAAAGATCGATTTTTTTTCATCATTACATTACAACTTTTTGGTATTTTTTTGTTTATGAATGTTTTGTTGGACACGAGAATAACTGGTGCCATGTTTTGGCCTTTGAAGATGTTTTAAAAGGTATGAAAACATTAAAGTTTTCAATTATAGTTGCATACATTGTCTATATTTCATTACTTTATATACTGTCTTGGGGTTACATTTGCATAAAATGCTTAAAACCAAATTCTCAAAAATTAAAAACTGAAATAAACTGAAAATGGAAAAAATTTAAACGGAATGTGGGAAAAAATAAAAGCGATTTCATCCGTCTCCGTTTCCTCCCTGGATCTGTTTGGTAATTCTGACCTACATGATGTTTCTGAAAGCAGTTCTATCAGCATTCTGGGAGCTGATTGGTCCTTACAGCATCATTAGCTGCCAATACTTCCTGTTGAATCTCAATATAATACTAGTATTAACATGTTGCATAACTTCACAGTCATACAATTCATGCAACAGATGAAAAAACAGTTTTAATAACACTAACACAAATCGATATCTGAATCGAATCAAATCTTGGGCCCAATCCCAATACACCCCCTACTTTCTACCACTAGCCCTCCCTCACTACCACTACCCCTAAAAAAGAAGGCACAGATTTTAGGGCACTTGAAATCTTCCCAGGGCCCTGTCCCAATACTCCCACTCCCACTACTCCTACTTTCAGCCCCCCCCCTAAAATCAGGAAGCTGAGAGTCAAAAGCTGTTTTAATTTCAGCTGTAGCGCTGTTAATATGCCACTTTATTAAGTTTTAATATTTTTTCAGGCGTAAAAGTAACCGTTAAGATCCCCAACCTGGGCTCAGTTTATCCAAATAACGCCTGTTAAGAAATTTGACCCGATGTTTTCAGAGATGATAAGAGCCGCCGGCTCGGAGCAGCAGCAGCAGCAGCCGCCGGAGTACAGATGTGATCGCCCTGCGCCGTCGTCCCGGGGGAGAAACCTGCAGCTCTGTTGAGAATTACCGCTGGCTGAAATAAATCATTTAGGAAAATAAATGTTGGTTTAATAGATGAAATTTAACAGTTGTAGCTACGCCTGTTAAGAAATTTGCTCCGAAAATTTCGAGATTTCTGCCTGCCGGCTCTGGAGCTGATTTATGGGTCCGCGTTAAATCGACGCAGAACCTACGGCGTGGGGTACGGCGTACGGCACGCGTTGCCGCGTAACACCGATGCAGAGCCTACGGCGTAGGTTACGTAACCTACACCGTAGGCTCTGCGTTGGTGTAACGCGGGACCATAAATCAGCCTTTATTCTGGCGAGGTTTGAAAAAGACTTTGCAACAACGGGCAAACGAGTGATTATGTACATTCACTGAGTGAATATTATGAAAGTAAAACATATATGTCTCGCTAGAAATGTAATCAAAATGCATTTTTATGCAGAAACTAACTCAAAATATTGATTTTATTCACTAAAAAATAAGAAATGTCCATTTTTTTTTTTTGATTCAGTCCACAAACGAAAAGCATTCTGGGAAATTTTTCTAGCCCTCGGCCATCTAGTGTGCATCTGAAAACCCTCGCTCTGAAGGGCCAGATTCATAACCACTCGCCCTCGATATGTGCACTCCCCCTAGGTGAAAAGAGGAATTGGGACACCAGTACCCTCATGGGAACGTGCAAAATTTAGGGGTAGTGATGAAAACGAGGGGTAGGGGGAGTATTGGGACAGGCCCTTGATAATAGATTCTGAATCTTAAGAATCGGAATCGATTCTTGACATTTGAATGGATCCCCAGCCCTGTTCTTCACTGGACATTTGTCTTTCATTCCCTCATGAACCAACAGATGACCCGGTTCTGAAAGTGAGGCGTGAAGAAACGGTACCCAGCTCTAAGAAGCTGCGCTCCTCCACGTCAGGAAGGGGGCGGGGCTCCGAGTGCAGGTCTGGGGAGGAAGTGATGTCGCCCAGGTCCAACAGCCGTCGTCGAACATCCGGGTCGCAGGGATCCACTGCGTCTGCAAACACGAGAAACCAGGACCACACGGCTCAGAACAGGGCCTGATGGGAAATGTACGGTGGCCTGGAAGTGCAAAACACAACAGCAAAAGAGAAAACACAACGACAAAAGAGAAAACAACACATTAACCAAAACGGAAAGGGTAGGACCCTTGGAGCGACATGACTCGTCGCTGATTGGACGAAGGAACGTTTGACCCGGAAGTACATGACATAAACATGAGCGCTGATAGCGATAGCCTACTCGTTATTATCAAACAATATTTTGATGCAGGACACAAATATGATGTTAGTCGACATGCTGTCAACTACTCACAACATTAATATGAGTGTTTGAACGCTGAAGACCCGTTTGAAAGATGCAGGGTTATTTAGAACAGTGATGCATCAAAATATTGTTTGATAACAACAAGTAAGCTATCGCTATCGGCGCTCATGTTTTTAATGGCCCTTTTCCATTAGTACCTACCCAGCTCGCTTCTACTCGCCACGCCCCCGTCTTGCGCTTTTCCACTACGGGCCGAGGCGGGTGGAGCCGTGCCAAGCAGATACCTACTTTTTCTGCATCTATTCTGCCGAGGCTCTAACCGGGCTGAGCCGGCACTATTTCTGACGTCACCACAATACACGCCACTGATTGGTCAGGGGGCCGTCAGACGTTTGAATCAGGAGTCAGCGCGAGAATGACTCGCGGCGATTTTAATATACAGCGCAAACGTCTGTTTTATGATCCAACTCTGAGGTGCAGATGTTCATAAACCTGGTGGCTGAAGAGAGAATTAAAAAAGGGATGTAGACGGGCGATAAGGAACGATCAAATCAACCAGGAGCTCTGTTTTACTCTCAGCCGCTCGCGGCTCCAGCTGATTTCTGATCAGCGCCGACACGAACAAAGGGGTTGCCCAATCGAGTACGTCACAGCAGCTTCACCCCAACCCGCAAACTTCTCACCTGGCTGTGGAAAAACAAACGAGGACAAAGCGGGTAGAGGCGTGACGAGCCGAGTCGGGCTGAGTAGGAACTAGTGGAAAAGCGCCATAAGTCATGTACTTCCAGTTCTAACGTTCCTTCATCCAATTCTCTTTGCCGTTGTGTTTTGCACTTCCAGGCCACCGTAGAAATGTGTTCAGGTTCTACCGCGGCCAAAGTCTGGAGCAGAAACCACCTGATCTGGTGCAACCAGCTGTGATCAGTTCTGAATGATCTAGACCCGTTCTGGAGGACATGTACGTCGGTCCACCACCCAGCCTGGAACCGGTCCAGACTGCAGTTGGACCAGATCAGGTGTTTCTGTGAACCGTTGGTCTGCAGGGACCCTACCGGTCCCTGCAGTGTGATCACTCTCCGGGTCCAGCTGGTCCAGGTTCTGGCTGGGCGGGTCCTGGTCCAGGTTCTGGCTGGGCGGGTCCTGGTCCAGTGGACTGCAGTTCCCAGCAGACAGTCCCCCCGCTGAGCTCTGGGATCCGGCCTCTACGCTGGCCTCGTGGATTGGACTCAGCTTCTCTCTGGGTTTGGACGCAGCCTTCTGGGAGACGGCTAAGGGACCGGGTGGGTCCGGCTGGACCTGGACGTCCTCGCTGGTCCGGCCTTGCTGACCTGGGAGTCACACGTTCACATGATCAACACATGATTGCAAGACATTCGTCTCGGATAAACACTGAACTCAGTAACTTTCTCCATCAGTCCTATCTTACGCCACTGAAATTGCATAAATATAAACCTGAGATATCCAGCCTGTGTTTTAGATGTGGGATAGAAGAGTAGCTCATTCCTGCACTGCACTTGGTTATGCACAAAACTTAACACATTCTGGCAGGATTTTTCTGACATCATGACAAAACTTCTAGGAGTGCGTCTTCCATTAGATCCTCAAACATCCTTATTAGGAGATACTACAAATATGGATGCTCAATTAAGAAAATCTCAAAAGAAGTTTCTCGCTCTGGCCTTGTGTGTTGCCAGGAAGTGAATCGCCATCACATGGAAGTCCGACTCCCATCTTTCTATAGGAAGATGGTTTCAGAAATGAATAGCTGTGTTCCACTTGAAAAGATTACATATACACTCAGGAAAGATACAAACTTTTACAGAGATGTGGCAACCCTATTTGGCATATATGGACACATTGTCAGCCTCTATGATGGACGGGTTGTAGATTTATAAGCTTTTTTTGCTGTCAGTGCTTACTGTTGTCTATCTTGCCTCTCAACCTCATTTATTTGTTGTTTATGTTTTCTCTCTCTCCCTTTTTTTTGGGGGGGGGGGGGTTTCAAGTTCTGTCTGTGTGTTCATGTATATACTTTGAAAAATGCTGAAAATAAAATAATCTAAAAAAAAAAACAAAAAAACTCTGAACTCAGACCAGTCTGTGGACCTTCCGACATGCAAGTTCTGACCCAAACCATGAAGCAGCACAGCAGAACACAAACATGTCTGGATCTGAAGGCTCTTCTACCTCCAAGAGTCCTACACACTTCAGCCAACGTCGTTTAGCTCAAACTTCAGAACCAGACACCTAATTGATCCTTCTCATAGAGGCAGGGCAAGTTTACTAGTATCACATTTCAGCAACAAGGCAATTCAAGCCTGCAGAGAACTGTGACATCACAGATCAGAACCGGGTTAGAAAACTCCAGAAACTTTCCACAAGAATCAACAATAACAAACCAGAATTGTACAAAACTTTGTAGATGTCATTTAGTTTTTTTGAGTGCACTCTTCAGATAAAATAAAAAATCCAGCTGGTCGTTCCTGAAATCAGAGGTTCGGATCATCTCTAGAGTTCAGGAACAACTGAGGCCCAAGTCCTGGAATATCCTGGGTTTTTAACGTGGCAGCGATGCCCATCCTCAAGGAACTCCTGACATATTAATGTGATTTCAGGGAACTGCACCGATGAAAACAAGAAGCAACAACCAGTTTCCACTACTCTCTACGTCAGTTAAAAACCCTTTGTACTGAATCTGATCCGTCACAAATACGAGGATCGGGATCTGCGAGATCTCTGTTAGGCAAGGCAAGTTTATTTGTATAGCACAATTCAAAACAAGGTAATTCAAATGCTTTACATCAACATTAAAAGCGGAAAGACACAATTAAACTGTAAATAAATACAATGGAATAAAATGATAAGAAAAGAGGTAAAATAATAGAAAGCACAAATTGTTAAAAAGTAAGGGCAGTAGAGTACAGCAGGTACATCTCATTCTTACAATGGCAAGAATTACGTTTCTATACGGTCAAAAGATACAAAGACCGGGTCAAATACATAATTACAAAAGTAATCTGTAACAATTCGTACGGTGAATTAAACTAATTTGACAATTCTATTCTACAATGCCTGTTTCCAGGTCTTATTTCACACAACTGACGATAATTACGTTTATACATACGGTCAAAACGTAAAAAGACCAGGTCAAATACAGTATTACAAAAGTAATCTGTGCCGATTCTGTTAGAGTTTTAAAGACCGGATCTACTCTGAAAATTATTTGCTGACGTCAAATACCACCCCCTCCCCTCCTCCTCCTCCTCCTCCTCCTCCCTCCATGGACCGGTCTCAGGAGGGAGACCAGTCTGGGACCCAAAAGAGGGAGCAGCAGCAAAACAAGATCAGTTTAAACCCGAAGGTGTGAAATGACCTAGGAACAGCGAACTCACCGTCAGTGGTTCTGATCGGAGCACACTCCGGTTCTGTGTTTGGGAGCCCAGGCTGGACCGGGTCTGCGGTCTGGCAGGAACCCAGCAGAAGCAACAGAAAGAGGAACGATGATCAGCGAGCGGAGGGGGAAGGAAATGACTTCTCACAACAAAACATGAACAGAACCAGAGGTTTGTGGTGAGCTGGCAGGTTCTGGAGGTGACGGCAGAGACAAGGTCCCACATGCACGCCAGTGAAGGACGAGACGTCTGGCGGACTCACCTGAGACGGTTCAGAGGGGGGGACAGCACCTGAGGGACAGAACCAGACGGACATCAGGACACCGGAGCTTGGACCCCAATTATATTCCCCAGATATTCTCATTTTATGACGGAATAAAGTTGCACTTTTTTAATGCAAATAGAGCTGAAGTATTAGAAAAAGAATTCTCTCATTTTTACAGAAATTATTTTTCAAATTGTTAATTTCCAAGATTTCTTCTGAATTTTGTAAATTTATATAAAATGCAAAATAAAATGTGAATTTGAGATTTAAAAAAAAAAGTCAAATCATCACTTACAAACACCTGATCACTGCCCACCCTTTGAGCACCTGTGTGCGTGTGCGTGTGCGTGTGTGTGTGTGTGTGTGTGTGCGCGCACTTGCATCCTTTTTGCTTTGTGTTTTTGTCAAGTGTATTTGGGTACCTAGAAAAGCGCCACATAAACAGAAGGTCATGTGACCTGCAGGCGTGTCCATATAAACATGTAGCTAGCAGATGGACCGGAGAATCTTTAACCTCAAACTCTCCTGAACGAGCCTCAGGTGAGAGAACAGGAAGGTAGAGCGCGTCTCACCTGGTCGTCCTGGCAACCGGACCTGCACACAGAGCCCCCTCTCGTCAGGTTGCAGGAAGACATCGTCCGGCAGCTGGTTTGGACTTGCCGCATCGTTCCTGCTGAAAAGACTTGGTCAGATCTGTTACGTCAGCTGACACAGAGATGACGTGTGTGTGTGTGTGGCGCATTCTTTACCCAGCAGGCCGTGCAGCAGCAGACTCGTCATATATGTGGAAGGAGGAGGTGGCAGCAGGAGGCATACCCGCGTCCTTGACAGGAGGGGAGTCATCCTGGCGGACAGAAACCATGTCATGTTCCACGGTTGGTGTTGCACAACATTCAATCACAACGCTCAACTCCATTTCCCATAATTCAACTGTCGCCACCTTGTCCATGAACGATCGGTGCGTCCGAAATGCCATACTAAACAGTATATACTCAAAATGTATACTTAAGTTCGGCACACTTTAGAGTAAATATCAGTAGTATTATGCATTAATTGGGACGTACTACTCAGATCGCACACGGCACTTCCTGCCGTTGGGAGGGGGAGATGTTGCCATGGTAACAACTCCTGTCACAGCAGCAGTAGCAGCGCCGCACTTTCCCGTTTATCCTGGCCGAAATAAGAAATAATGTGAAAAATGATGAACCATCTGCTTAATATGTTATGTTAAATTCTTTTTAGCTTTCTGATCCTTGTATGTTTTATGTTTGTTTCTTGTTTTGATATTTTTTTATTTTTTGTAAAGTTACTTGTCCTTGTATGTATTTTCTTTTATATGAAACTGAATTTATTTTTTGCTGCTATCTTGACCAGGACTCCCTGGCAGAAGAGATATTGTATCTCAATGGGACTTTCCTGGATAAATAAAATGGAAACCAAAGCAAAATCACACCCTATTACTCACATTTGAATAGTAGCGTGATGGTGCTGCTGCTGCAGCTTTGCTTGGTACCGCCAACGTTATCCTCCATTTTTGTTGGTTGCCAAGTATCTGCGCAGCACTTAGCAACCAAACACAGCTGCATTGCATTGTGGGAAGTTTCTGCTTAGCTAGTGTCCATCAATCCATACTAATAAATTTCTCCGGAATGAGTATGGATAGCGCAAACTATTGTGTACGTACTAATGTTTTGGACGCAGTAAAAAAATCTCACATACTGTTTTTGCTACTCATTAGGGTGGAAGTATGGAATTTCAATCGCAGCTATGGTTCTGTCACACATCTATTATTCCTGTCATAACGGTCATCACTTTGAAGTCGGTGCTCGTCCCCCCATGGAAGTCACGTTAAAACCCTGTTACGACTAGGGCTGTTCGATTTTGCCCAAAAATAAAATCTCGATTTTTTTCTCTCAAAATCCAATTTTCGATTATTTTGTGAATTGACAAAAGGCAAAGAAATGATTTCAAATATGCTGTTTTTTTATTGAACATTTGCCCCATTGGGCTTTAAGTGCAAACTTTGCTCTTATTAAACCAAAAATGAATGAATAAAGTGCAAAACTCTGTAAAATAAGTTGAAAAAAAGTTTTAAAAAATATAATAAAATATAAAGTTTTATCTCTGAAATAAAAAAAAAAATCAGCAAATCAGCACTTGCAAACATACAGTAAGTTATATTTCCAATTAAATAAAACAAGACATTTTCTAATTAAACTAAACTGGGTCTTTGCATGCTAAATAATAATGCAACCCATGAAGGAGGTAGAGGTGTGTAATGTCAGTCATTACATTTGCTGTTCACATTTGCAAGTTTTTTGCAAGTAACACGAGCCGGTCTACTGCATCTGTCTTGAGGGATGCCCGGTGGCATGTTCCAACGCCCCCTCCTACACTAAAGAGCCTCTCCGATGGGGCACTTGTCGCAGGTATTGAGAGGTATTTCCATCAATCATTAATATGGTATCAATCATTAATGTGTGCAGACAAGGTTAAAAAAAAAAAAAAAAAAAAGTGAAAAATCGATTTTACGAGTTTCACGTTTTAACATCGTTCTAATAACATAATCGCGATTACGATTTAAAATCGATTAATCAAACAGCCCTAGTTACGACTATTCTGACACAGCCTCTAAAAAACTGGGGCTCTTGTACTTTGGTGTAGTACTGCGAGTCCAGTCCTGAAGTACCTGATGGGTTATGAGCTGTAGCAGCTGCTTCTTCTGCTGCAGCTCCTGCCTGAGCTGCTCCGCTTCCTCCTTCAAACGTCTCAGCCTCTCTGAAACAGAAAAACAGCAGTTGACACAAAACTACAAGTGGCCCTGCTGTCCCAGGGTCATGAACGTGTCACCAACGTCCTGCTGTCCCGTGGACATACACCCACCCTCATTCTCCTTCTGCTTCAGCTGTCTGTATCTCTCAGCCCTCAGCTCCTCAAAGCTGAGCTCCTCCCCTCCTCTCATCAGCAGATCTATACAGTACGCACTGGTCTGGTTGGCCCCGCCCTCATCCTGAAGCCACATCCTGCTGCTCACATGTACCTCGCTCCGATTGGCTGACCTGTAGCTAATAGAAGGAAAAATGGAAGTAAGATTTTCCTCCGCACTTGGATTTTCAGTCACTTTTCCAAGTGAGACTCAGTTACCGTGGTAACAGACTCAAGTAAACCTGTTCCTGACCAGGTTTACCTCACAGACTCAGTTACCATGGTAACAGACTCTGAAGTAAACCTGCTCTTGAGCCTGCCCAGGTTTACTAATTAATTAATTAGCTGCGTCCGAAATCCCATCCTTCCACCCTAATGAGTAGCAAAAACAGTATGTGACATTTTTTTAGTGCGTCCGAAACATTAGTACGTACACAATAGCAGAGACGTTCTATAAACCGAGACAGCCCACTACGGTTGTGTTTTCTGTATCTGTGTCACGTGACTGCCACGCCCCCTTAGGAGACCGGAAGTAGGTCTTGAGTCTATTGAGTCCTATGGGAAAAGTGAACGTGAGCACAGATTATTACCAATTCCTTCGCCCCATAGTAACCTAAGTAAATATGGGACCCATTTTTCAAAAGCCACAAACCTTCTGAACATTCTGACACCAAAATGGAAATTTTCAGACCGACAGATTAGGAGAAAATGAACTTTGTTTGAGACCTGTCTCTGTCTGAGCAACACACTCTCGCGAGATTTGGCTCTCATCGTTTTCCCATCGGATAAAATGAAGTTTAAAACTAAAATAAAACTTCCTTCTTTGGTTAATAATACTGTTATTTTTATTATTTAAGCCTTTTTTGGAAGAAAGTTGTACTGTATCTAGTGTTGTATGTTCCAAAACGATGTGGGGAGAGGGGCGGCCACGAGACCGGAAGTGTATACCATTCCATACCATTGGCAGTAACGGCAATGCGCTATCTTTTGTATAGAGGATCTTTGACAATAGTATGCTCTATCCATACTCATTCCGGAGAAATTCATTAGTATGGATTGATGGACACCAGCAGAAACTTCCCACAATGCAATGCAGCGGTGTTTGGTTGCTAAGTGCTGCACAGATACTTACAGGACCGTCTCAGAAAATTAGAATATTGTGATTTTCTGTAATGCAATTACAAAAACAAAAATGTCATACATTCTGGGTTCATTACAAATCAACTGAAATATTACAAGCCTTTTATTATTTTAATATTGCTGATCATGGCTTACAGTTTAAGAAAACTCAAATATCCTAACTCAAAAAATTTGAATATTCTGGGAATCTTAATCTTCAACTGTAAGCCATAATCAGCAATATTAAAATAATAAAAGGCTTGCAATATTTCAGTTGATTTGTAATGAATCCAGAATGTATGACATTTTTTTTTTTTTTTTTTAAATTGCATTACAGAAAATAAAGAACTTTATCACAATATTCTAATTTTCTGAGACAGTCCTGTATATGTCATAAGTATAATATTAAGTATAATAATATTATATAATATTAATATTATAATATTCGTATATAATAATATTATATAATGTCATCTTGTTTGGGCCAGGATAAACGGGAAAGAGCGGAGCGGTGATGCTGCTACTGCTGCTTGTTACCATGGTAACAACTTCCCTCCCAACGGCAGGAAGGTCCGTGTGGTTCTGAGTAGTACGTCCCAATGAATGCATACTACTGATATTTACTCTAAAGTGTGCCGAACTTAAGTATACTTTTTGAGTATATACTGTTTAGGATGGCATTCCGGACGCACCGCAGGTTTACTTGACAGACTCGGTTACCATGGTAACTGACTCCGAGGCTCAGCCGACCCTCCGATCGGGCTGAAGTCACCTCGGTCTGTCCCCGAGCTCAGGGGGGCGAAACCAGAACCAGCTCTGTGAAACTGCAGTTCTTCTCTGAACTGGAAAATAAACCTTAACATGACAACAAAAGAATGAAAAATAACCCTACAAAAAAATAAAAAACTCAGAGAATCGGGGAGAAAATGAAATCGTAATAAACAAGAACATTTATAGGACAGAAAAAAAATCCAAAGTCAAACCCTGTTAATGTTTAGTGTTGTTGGTATCGAGCTGAAGCCTGGAGCAGGTAGAATTAAACACATCTCTGTCTGTTTGACGCGTTGAACTAAACTCCCTGATGACGTTTGTTTAACAACGCAAACGCTTCTCAACAGTTTGGTGAAACTTCCAGGTCAAACGTCGTTATTGGAGCCGTTAGAGAGCGTTATTAAACCCCGACACCCTGAACCACAACATCCACCACGCCTGGCTGCACCAGGGTTTGAACCCGCGACCACCTACCTGTTATTTTCATGAGAAGTCACGAAAACACCTGTGAAAACCGGGTTTAAACCTCGTCCGCAGCCTGTGATTGGACAAGGCGGTGACGCGACTTCAGGCCGGAGGAGGCTGCAGCGCCGCCGCTGGTGAGAGCCGGTACTGCACACCCAGGAGCACTGTTGTGGTCTCCAGACCCGTCTATCTCAGGTAGACACCTAAACATGTCAGTTTTAATGATCTCTTCACGTTGATGGTTTTTACTTGGGAAAATCAGCAAAAAGTCTAAACAGTCAGGACTTTAAAAAACAGGACTGTTATGGAAATTATTTCTTTAAGGTTACCAAAGTTATACTGCTTCACATAAACTGCCTATGGACATCCACTTAGAAACACCAGGAAACTGGACCACATTACACCGGTCATGAAATCACTACACTGGCTTCCAGTGAGTCAAAGAATAGAGTTTAAAATCTTACTGCTGGTCTACAAAGACCTGAATGGTCTTGGACCAAAATCCATGGTTGATCTGTTAGTTCCTATGAAGCTCCCAGACCCCTGAGGTTCATCTGGATCTGGTTTGTTGTGGCTCCAGAACCAGAACCAAGCAAGGTGAGGCAGCGTTCAGTTATTCTGCTCCTCACCGGTGGAACAAACTTCCTGTAGACCTGAGGTCTGCTCCAACTGTAGATCCTTTAAATCAGGATAAAAACATTACTGTTTACTGAAGCCTACTCCTAAATTAAACACTTATCTGCTGTACTCTACTGCAGGGGCGATTTTAGCATCAGAGCTTTGGGGGGGCTCAGCCTCCCCAAAGTTCATGGACCACAGAACCCCTAGGGGGGTCCGGGGGCATGCCCCCCCGGAAGAAAAATTTGTAGATTTTAAGTAAAAATGGATCAATCTGGTGCACTTTGAGGTCAAAATGAAGAGACTAGATCTATGAAGACCTATACACATCAATATCTTCTTTACTGTTCTGTGGTTTTACAGCGATGAAAAAATAATTGTTTCCCTATATACATTCTGCATACAGGTTATGGTAGAATTTTGCTTGCATAAATAATACCAAAATCACTTCAGGGGAGACTCAAGTAAAGTAACATTTTGCTTTGTAGGCAAAACAAAAGTAAAATTAAATCAAATCAAATGGAACTTCCTAACTTATTGGCTGGAATAATATTCCGACAAGATAATAATATACTGTAAGCTAAAGCAGGAGTTTGCAGTCAACTAGTTGAAATTAATATGTGGCAGTATTTGTGGGGGTCAAAATCTATTTAGGGTGTACCTACTACCACAAATAGATCAGTGTATTGGAAACACTGACTATTCAATTGTGTGACTAGAAAGACACCAATAAATCTGAGAAAATGTACTTTAAGACTTAATTGTCTTGGAAACGAACATTTGAAAATCACATTGTATTATTAAGTTGGGCTACTTAAGGCCATTTCATCACACATTCATGCAAATTGTCTCTTTTTGGATTCACTCAAACTCTTGTGTGTGAATCAGCTTATATAGCAATCAATCATACACATTTTCTACAAATCAGACTGGTTAGAAGTTGGTAGGCTTCAAAATAGGGAAAGAAAGAAAGAAAGAAAGAAAGAAAGAAAGAAAGAAAGAAAGAAAGAAAGAAAGAAAGAAAGAAAGAAAGAAAGAAAGAAAGAAAGAAAGAAAGAAAGAAAGAAAGAAAGAAAGAAAGAAAGAAAGAAAGAAAGAAAGAAAGAAAGAAAGAAAGAAAGAAAGAAAGGCGTGCCAAGCTATAGCATATCGTCATCATCACATCAGACAGGCTGTGTAAAGCAGCCACTTGCGATTCTGAAGGGCTTAATTTCATTCAGAAAACAAGAGACCCGTTTGAAAATATGTTCTTCACTTATGCCCATATTGTTTCTCAAAAGACATTGCATCCATTTAGACCCGCTTTACTGCGAGCTAGCATGATGGCTGGCTGGCTGGGTGTGTCATGGTAGCCTTGCCTATAGTCACCAGATAGTCACCTGTCTGGCAGGCACACTGACAAGTTATTTTGTTTAGCTACTACAACGGTATGCGCTAATTTGCATATCAATATGCGCTAATTGAGTAACTAACGACTCTGACTGCTCAATGCTCACCTCACAGTTTCATCATGAGTGGGGACTGGGGAGAACGATTGTTGACTGTGAAGGGCTACTTCCTTGCTGCAGTGTGTGTGTGACCTGTGTGAAGTGAAGGGATTAGGCACATAGATAGAGGAGGGAGCGCCTGGCAGTAGCGGTTCTAGAAACTTTTCGGGTGGGCTTGAGTCAGGGCCCCCTTGGTGGGCTGAACCCCCTAAATGTTTGTCAGCACACCCTAAGAACATAGAAGGGGGAACTCACACACAGCGCATTGAGTGTAATCAGAAACTGCTAGTAATGACCACCAGAGGGGGAAATAAAAAAAAAAAAAAAAAATTTTTTTTTTTTTTTTTTTGGGGGGGCTGAGACTTCTTTTGGGGGGGCTCAAGCCCCCCCAAAAAGGGCCTAGTGGCGCCCCTGCTCTACTGCCCTTATTTTTAAACAACTTGTGCTTTTTATTATTTTACCTCTTTTCTTATCATTTTATTTCATTTTATTTGTTATTTAAGCGTACTCTTAAATTAAATACTTATGATTTTTGAAAACCGCGCGAAGTTATGGATAAGCCCTGAATGCAGGCATTGTGACGTAGAATTGTCAAATTGGTTTGATTCACCGCTCGAATCGGCACAGATTACTTTTGTAATACTGTATTTGACCCGGTCTTTGTACGTTTTGACCGTATAAAAATGTAATTCTTGCCATTGTAAGAATGAGATGTACCTGCTGTACTCTACTGCCCTTACTTTTTTAACAACTTGTGCTTTTTATTATTTTACCTCTTTTCTTATCATTTTATTTGTTATTTACTGTTTAATTGTGTCTCACTGCTTTTAATGTTGATGTAAAGCACTTTGAATTACCTTGTGTTGAATCGTGCTGTACAAATAAACTTGCCATGCCTAGGACATAAATCCATGGACACGGAGCCGTCTCTTTTTTTTTTTTTTTATATATTTTTATCCCGGTTTTTCCCCCATTTTTATCACCCAGTGCTCCTACCTAACAGTCCTGGGCATTGCTCCCCTCTACCAACCCCGGGAGGGCCCTGCACTGAGCTCAGGTCTCCTCCTTAACCTGAGGAGTGAGCAGGCCGCATCTTTTCACCAGACAGGGTGGGGTTTCTCCGGCCGAACGTAGCGCGTGGGAGCCGTCTCTTATGGTCCAGGACTCGCTGCAGCTCGGACGAGCTCAAAAAAGGTCAAATGATCGAGGCCTAAAGATTACAATCCTCATGGAGCCAGAATGTAGCATCTATAAAAAAAAAACCTTTCAAATCTTAACATGTGGTTTTATTTTATCACAGGCCTAAGAGTTGTAATGATTCAACATGTTTGTATTTTCAAGAGAAAGATGATTCTAAAACAGGAATGCTGGCGGCAGTCTTGAGTGGAGTTGGATGTACGTTTCCGCCGTGTGCTGCCAATCACCAGCATTGATGAAATGATCACCAGCATTGATGACCTGATCACCAGCATTGATGAAATGATCACCAGCATTAATGAAATGATCACCAGCATTGACGACCTGATCACCAGCATTGATGAAATGATCATCAGCATTGATGAACTGATCGGCAGGATTGATGAACCGATCAGCAGGATTGATGACCTGATCAGCAGGATTGATGAACCGATCAGCAGGATTGATGAACCGATCAGCAGGATTGATGAACCGATCAGCAGGATTGATGACCTGATCAGCAGCATTGATGAACTGATCACCAGCATTGATGAACCGATCAGTAGGATTGATGACCTGATCAGCAGCATTGATGAACTGATTCTTCATCATACATTATAGATGAATCACATTTATAATGTATGTGAGAATGTGATAGCGGATTAATTATGAAACTTGACCCAACAGTAACGATGTCCTCATGGTTAATTATTAAACAGATAACGATAACCATCATAATATTAAAACAATTATAGGACTTGACTGAATGTCAAAATGAATCAGTGATTTATTATTGAAGGCTGATTTTGAAAGTAATTCTAAAACAGACAGATAAGAAACATTCACACACAAATGCATCTATAAATATTGAGACTGTTTTAACTCCACAACAAAACATGTTGGTTTCTGATCGGTGTGACCGCTGACTAAACAGATGAGGACCCAGGCTTACCTTACCTGGCTGTTAGCCTGGTGTGGAGCAGGAAATATCGCCATGGTAACGTATGTGCTGCCTACTGCTGTTGTGAAACCGAATCCAGGCTTAATTCAGCCAGGATATCCAGAAAATCCCCACTTAATCCGCTATCCTGGTTTTGTGACACAGCCCAAAATGGCTCAACAGCGCCCCCCGGAAAACTTTGTGCCTCAAGCCCCACAATACGGTTTGACGTACATGCACGAAAATCGCTACACACCTGTATCAGTACACAACCTAAAGAAAAGTCTCTTGGCGACATGGCCGAAACCGAACAGGAATTCAGCCATTTTGAATTAATCGTGTCACTTTGGCGCAATTTATGCCATTCCTTCGGCAGTTAATACGGCCCGAACCGTAACGTGCCCCCAAGTGTGTTATACATCAAAACGTGCGTCTCCATCCTGCGACAACACGCATTACTTTTCTCTTTCAAAAGCGTTACCGTGGCGACGCTAGACACCAAAAAGCGCGCCCACCCTTCATCTGGTTGGTTCAGACAGAAAAAACTTTGTGCCTCAAGCCCCAGAATACGGTTTGACGTACATGAACGAAAATCGGTACACACCTGTATCATGTCGCAACTTAAAGAAAAGTCTCTTGGCGCCATGGCCGAAACCGAACAGGAAGTCGGCCATTTTGAATTAATTGCGTAATTTTGGCGCAATTTATGCCATTCCTTCGGCAATTAATACGGCCCGAACCGTAATGTGCACCCAGGTGTGTTATACATCAAAATGTGCGTCTCCATCCTGCGACTACGCGCATTACTTTTCTCTTTCAAAAGTGTTACCGTGGCGACGCTAGACGCCAAAAGGCGCGCCCCCCCTTCATCTGATTGGTCCATATTTGATAGTCACCAAATTTTGCATGCAAGCCAGGCCTGGCGATACATTTGATATTTCATGGTTTGCATTAATGGGCGTGGCCTAACGGCTCAACAGCGCCCCCTAGAATACTATTCTCTGCCATAACTTTTGAATGGTTTCACATAAAGAGTTGTGGGTGGTGTCATGGGACTCTGTATTGAGTCCTTTACCATAATTGGTGAAAATTAGCCCCGCCCCTTCTTCTGATTGGTTGTCCCTATTTCCCACTATAACTTTTGAATGTTTTGACATAGAGAGTAGTGGGTGGTGTCATCTGACTCTGTATTGAGTCCTTGAGCTTCATTGGCCTGAATTAGCCCCGCCCCTTCTTCTGATAGGTTGTCCGATTTTCTGCTATAACTTTTGAATGGTTTGACGTAGGAAGTCGTGGGTGGTGTCATTTCTGATATGCTTATGGGGGGCGGTGGCCGTGAGTGCGAGGGCCCGTTCATCGCTGCTTGCAGCTTTAATTGTCTGTGGTCTTGTAGAAAAATACAGCGATTTTGGCAGGTTGTCAGACAGGAAATCAGTGAGATTCTATCCATTACTGTCGACTGTGATCCGCTATACATGTTACTTGGGATACCAATTGATGGTAATACTGACAAGTATAAAGGGAAACTCTTCAAAATGTTAACATTTTGTGCCAGAAAGTGTATTCTTTTGAACTGGATAACTGATAGAGCTCCATCTAAATCAGGCTGGCACAACTGGAATATGTTTCATTGGACTATCTGACACGTATGTTACATCACAAGGACAATAACTTTCTCAGAGTATGGGAGCCTTTCATGTCATACATCGGTTTAGACATATCTACAATTCTTACACAAAGCTTTACATAATTGATACCTGTGGAGCACTTGCTGCCCAGACATTTGTTATTCTTGTTATTATTTTTATTTTCATGTCATTCCTGAGTCTCCTGCCTGATTTTTGTGTGTTTGCGTGCCGACTTGTTCTGTTCTGTTTTGTTTCGATTGTGTTTTTATTTATATTTTATTTCTGTCTTTTGGCAACTGCTATTTTGTTCTTGTTTTTTTTCTGCTGGTTTGCTTTGTCTGGACAATATTGTGTGTCTTACTTGTTTTGTTTTGTTTTTCTATTTTAAAAATCAATAAAACATATGTATATAAAAAAAAAAAACGTGCGTGGGTTACGCACTGATCCACACAAAGTTGATTTGTGAACATCCCGACGTGTGCACGATGGCGCACGTTTTTTGTGACTTTCTGTACATGAGGCCCCCCGGGTAAGGGATGATTCCAAGGCCACACACAACTGCTTCCAAATAAATTGTATTTAATTCATAAAAATAATAATATCTACCCACATCTAATGAATTGGGTTATGTGAAAAATGTACACAAATAAAAAACAAAAACAAAAAAAAAAACGGACAGTGCACCAAGAACTTCCCTGACCTCCCATCAAAGTCCATGACTCTGCTTGAGCTGCTTACTTTCATCCATGAGAAAGAGCTCGCAGAAATCTACCCCAATCTGTGGACTGCACTCAGAATTGGTCTGACCCTTCCAGTGACAGCAGCGGAAGCAGAAAGGAGTTTTTCCAAGCTGAAGCTCATTAAAACATACTCTAGGTCCACTATGTCACAGGAGCGTCTCTCTGGACCTGCCATCATCAGCATCAGTCATACAGTTGCACAACAGATGTCGTATGATGATGTAATTGATGATTTTGCTGCAAAGAAGGCTAGAAAAGTCAAGTTCTAGATTGCACTTTACCACTTTACACTTGTTGTGAAAGGGTGAAAGAGCCAGGTTAAAAAATCTGCTACAGTCAGAGCACTCAATTCAGATTATGTGAATAAGCCTGTGTATGTTTTTTATTTATTAATTCTATTTTATTCATTATTTATACATTTGAATGTGTGAAGGATTAGTGTAATTTACACATGTTTTTTTTATACACACTTTATTTTATTTATTTGTCATTCATTTATTTATTAAAGATATATGGCTGTGCATTGATGGGGTGTGGGTTTTTTATCTTTGCAGCGCGGGGGGGCGTTTGATGGACAGTTCGCCCAGGGCCCAGAAGTAGCCAGGACCGCCTCTGTCAGGAGGAACATGTTTAGGTGAATAAAGTTACACTGTTTTACTGTCAGAGGTGTCAAGTAGCGAAGTACAAATACTTTGTTACCTTACTTAAGTAGAAATTTTGGTTACCGGTATCTATACTTCACTGGAGTAATTATTTTTCAGACGACTTTTTACTTTTACTCCTTTTCACACAATTATCTGTACTTTTTACTCCTTACATTTTAAAAACAGCCTCGTTACTCTATTTCATTTCAGCCTTTAAAAAAAAACTATCCAGTTAAATTGCTCCATCCGGATAGAGTGAATTTGGTTGTGGTTGTTTCAGATGTTCTTGTCCAGTTTTGTTCTTACATCCGTTCCCTCAGATTCCTGCAACTAAACTTGGATGTACATTCCAATAAAGGTTAGGATAAATGATAACATGCCTCTGAAGTTTGACTTTTTGCACCATTACAATACTTATAGGCAACTAGTCATCATATCTCCTGCTCTCTGTAACACATGTTAATGCTCAATAGTACACATATATGGTTCTTTAATATATTTGCATTATACTAAGATGCATTCATTTTCAATGGCTTTTGTCCCCCTTACATTACTTTTACTTTTATACTTTAAGTAGTTTTGAAACCAGTACTTTTACACTTTTACTCGGGTAAAAAACTTGAGTTGATACTTCAACTTCTACAGGAGTATTTTTAAACTCTAGTATGATACTAGTATCTATACTAGAAGTATAGATACTAGTAGTATCTATACTTCTACCTGAGTAATGAATGTGAATACTGAAGACACCTCTGTTTACTGTTGGTTCTGTCAACTGACAACATGTGCATGGGGGTTCAGATCAAAGTTGATTTGTGAACGTCCCGACGTTCCCACGTTTTTTGTGACTGTTTTTGTGACTGTTTTTGTGACTGTGTAGCCTACACGAGGCCCCGGGCTGCACCGACATTGCTTCACCTGCATGGCGGGCCGCACCTGAGTGACGTCACGCGCCGCACGGCCTCATTGGGCCTCGGCAGGGAGTGTTCCCTCCTCCTGTCAGCGAACAGGTGACACGCACCTGGGACACACCTGAGACACACCTGAGCGGCGGCGACAGAGTCCAGCTGGAAATAACCTTCTACAGTCCAGACGCGGAAGACGACGCGGGTTCTGTTCTTTCTCCTTTCTTCACCAGAGAGATGCGTCTGTGGGGCTCTTCCTCTCTCCTCCTCCTCCTCCTCCTCGTCCCCCGCTCGGCGGCGGCGCCGGAGGACTGGGAGGACTCGGAGGACTCTGAAGAGTGCGCCGACGGCGGCGGGTTCCGCTCCGGAAAGCGCGACTTCGTCCTGGACGCGGAGGACGCGGTGCGCGCCGGCGCGGCCCCGCTGGCCACGGCGCGCGTCCCCGCCGCGGCGGACTGCGAGCGCATGTGCTGCGCGCTCCCGCGCTGCAACCTGGCGTTGCTGGAGCCGCGCGCGGCCCCGGCGGACGAGGCGCGCACCTGCGCGCTGTTCGACTGCGTGCACAGGAACCGCTTCGTGTGCCGGTTCGTGAACCGGGAGGGCTACGAGAGCTTCATCCGGGGATCCGTGTACCAGACGCACCTGCGGGGCCCAGGTGAGGGCGGGGTGTGTGGGGGTGTGGCTGAGAGAGGGCAGAGGGTTCCATAGAACCAGGGCCGGTGTTGTGCCAAAAAGTGATTGCCTGCCAGAATCTGATTTGTGGCCGCGGGAGCGCGCACAGCAGCCCGTTGAACGATAGTGCTGAAACGTCAGATTTTCAGTTTATGAAGCTCAATAATGAGATCAAGTCATATTTAGGCAGAAACAACTTTTCATTAACTGTATTTGGCCTTCAATCAATTTTTGGCAGGTGAAAATGCCTATTTTGTGTTGTAATGGTCCTTTAAAAGAGTTAAAAGCAATCCTGTGAGCTCTAGTGTTTATATTATGACGCTCAAGAATGAGATCAAATCATATTTAGGTAGAAACAACCTTTCATTAACTGTATTTTGGCCTTCAATCAATTTTTGGCAGGTAAAAAGACCCATTTTCAGGAGAGAAATCAGATTCTGGCAAGCAATCACTTTTTGGCACGACCCCGGCCCAAGCCTCCATGGGGCCCTAAGCAAAATTAGATTTTGGGGCCCTCTATTACTGCCAATAATACTGATTATTGATCCTTCACACACCCACTATAAATAGGGTTGTCACCTTTCAGAAATAGAAATAAGGGACTTCCCGATTTCAGCTGCGCAGTTGCCAAAAAAAGAGACATCCCCAAAACTTCTAAACTGCATAGAAATTTATTTATTTTATATGAAAAAATAAAATGCCTTGACTTAAAGTTTAAAGTGCCTTAATAGCATTGGACTTGCATGACTCTGCAGACAGCCAACCATATAGCAACTGAAATATCCTCCTATATATGTATGTCCACATCAGCCAAGATGTATAGCTACATGTGAAGGTCGGAACATTAGGTGTAAAAGTGAATATATTTCAATAATTCAACTTAAAAGATGAAACTAATATATTACATAGTCTCATTACATGCAAAGCAAGATGTGTTAAACCTTTATTTGTTATAATTTTGATGATTGAATTGTTTATTGATTTCATAATATAGAGATTTTTTATTTGGGGTTTTCATAAACTGTGAGCCTTAATCACCAAAATTATAACAAATAAAGGCTTGAAATATCTCACTTTGAATGTAGTGGGAAATATGTGTTTCACCTTTAGTTGAATTAACTACGAAAGAAGTTTTGCAATATATTCATATTTTCCGACCTTCACCTGTATATTATGACATCAATAAATAATAGCATAATATATGTCCGAATAGGTTAAATACGGAACGCGACTTTTAATTCCCAATTACGTAACAATTCCGTATTTCAAGGGACGGGTGGCGAGCCTAACTATAAACTTATTTCATGTTCTTCCCTGTCATTACAAATACACTTGTAAAACTAGATGTAAGAACTTTTTATTGTAGTTACATCCTAATCCACAGACCATGGAAGTAGACAACAGATTAACAAACTTGCAGAAAAATCTTTCAATTCATATTTTGCAAAGTCAGCAACTGCCCCTACTGGCCACACAGAGATGCAATAGATAAAAGGTCAAAGAGCTGCACAGTTGCAGCAGTGTTGTTTACATCATCCTACTGTCAGCGACCCAGAATATGCAGTCATGGAAAGAAAATGTTGGACCGCCCTTGTTTTCTTCAGTTTCTTGTTCATTTTAATGCCTGGTACCACTAAACTGTATCATGTGACTAAAACAGACAGAAAAGAAAACATTGAATGCATAAAAGCACTGTTTCTGGCACTACAATGCCATAGCTATTGATGTAAAAACTTAAGTGATTTAGGTTATTATCAAGAAAGCCATGGAAAATGGCTAGATATCAGCTCTTAAATATAACTCTTATGAGCTATTTTTGTGGTTATCATTATGTTTGTCCAAACAAATGTAGGGTGGTGCCGGGCATTGGAGTGGGCGGGAGGTTGAGGAAAACAAAGGTGGTGTAATAATCCATGACTGTATATATATATATATATATATATATATATATATATATATATATATATATGCCTTCAACCTACTCCTCAGATGTGAAGTGTTGTGAGCAATGCAGGGTTGAATGAACACATGACCAGCAGCTCTGGAGCCGAGAGGCAGCAGTCAATACGCCAGCAGTATCTACTCTAGTCTGTTAACATAATATTGTTTATGTAATAATATTAATTATTGTGTTTTTGTACAATAACATACCTTTGATAATGTATGAATCATCACTCACACATAAAAAAATAATTGTATTTATTTATTTTAACTCTTGGGGGCCCCCTAGTGGTCCCAGGGCCCTAAGCAGCCACTTAGTTTGCTTATGCCTTGGGCCGGCTCTGCCCCCAGTCCCAGGTCTGGGTCCAGTTGGAGGAGCAGATGTTAGGACCAGCTGATGAGCGGTTCCACACCTAGCAGCTGTAATCAGTCATGTGTAGAAGGTGGATTGAGCGTCCTGGGTGGAGACGTGTGAAGGGTGTCTGATGGAGAGGTGGAGGTGAAGCCTGCAGATCTCAGCTGGAACCTTTGGTTCGGTTTTAGAGTTTAGGTGTAGCCTTGGTTCGGTTTAAAGGCCCTGATCGTGTTGATTCAGTACCAGCAGCCTTTCTACTGGGCTTGATCGGCTCCCTGCTTACTCTGTTATCAATGACCCTTTTAAACCAATCAGGGTGGGTAGATGGATGGTTGGATGGATGTGTGGTGGATGGACGGGTGTTTGGATGGATGGGTGGATGGATCATCCCCAAAGGGTAATGAATTTTATGTTTATGTTTTATGAAAAGCACTTTGTGTTACATTTTTTTGTATGAAAGGTGCTTTACAAATAAAGTTTGATTTGATTTGAGATGAATAGAAACATGGTTCATGAAACAGAGCATGGGATCTGTCGAATGTTGGCACCTAAGATTTAAAGCTAGGCTGCCCCCCCAACACACACACACACACACACACACACACACACAACACACTTCAGAAATGTATACACACTTTTGTTGACAGAAACCAACGCTTGGCAAGATGTGAGAAGGTGTGGGGACTTGTACATGAAATAATGTCTGTTAGCAGAGTATTCTATTGAGTCATTGCAATCCAGGAGAATGATGACTTCCCAAATGCAGTTTTACACTCACCCCTTGTAACCAAAAGTGCTCAGTAGCTAAATTGACAGCGAGCCGTTTGAGAGGCTGCTGCTACTGTGTGTGCCAGACGACCGTTCCATCATGAGCCCCTGTGTCTCCTCAGGTGAACAATCTCCGCCCATTGCCAACGCAGGCCGTGATGTCATCATTCGGCCTGGAGAGATGGTGACGCTCAACGGTATCGAGAGTCTGGCACTGAATGGAGCTCAGATCACCGACTACAGCTGGACGCAGCAGGGTGGCGATGGTGACGTCACAATGGAGGTAACACGGCCGGGGGCGTGGCCTCATACAGGTGTCACACGGACTAAGTGGGCTTTGCTGTAACCATCACATCACACC
Source organism: Cololabis saira (assembly GCF_033807715.1). Classification (NCBI taxonomy): domain Eukaryota; kingdom Metazoa; phylum Chordata; class Actinopteri; order Beloniformes; family Belonidae; genus Cololabis; species Cololabis saira. Next base: position 8,483,675 of record NC_084604.1, on the reverse strand, counting down.
AAACTCAGTTTGCTTGGTCCTTAACCAGGTCGGCCATTAAAGTGCAAAACCTCACACCTTTATAGAGGGTATGCATTGACGTCACTTCCCCACTGGACCACGCCCCCTTACTTGCACTGAGTGGCAAAACAAACAACACAAAACAAAAAAATGGCTGCAACTAGTGGAGAAGACGGGATAACAGCCGATTATCGGCTTAAATTAAAGGCAGTTGGACTTGACAGTGACCCGTACAGTTACCCCAAGAACCAGTGGTCCATGGACATTAATATTTGGTTTCCTGATATTTATATGTACTTAATTTCTACGCTGGGGAAATACACGAAGCAAAGCTTGAAGGCATACAAAAGTCTTGATGCTTGGTCCTACTTCAAGCAGGATTTGTTGTAGAAATTAAAGTGATGAGGACACCGAACTTTATGATTTGACCGTTTAACATTAGCTACCCAAAAATCCAACAAAATGGTACAAAATTATACAAAATGGGAACCGCAAATCCCCGTTTCGGTGTCTGGAATCCAGTTGTTTCTGAGAATTGCATCGACCCATTTGTCTCTCTTAAGCCTATTTTTTGGCAGTCTGTAAAACGATAACTCAGATTTCTTGCTAAATCTATGAGTACAGTCTATCCCACAACAGCTCTTTCCCATTTTAGATGTTTTCCAGTTGCTCAAACTGAAAGTTTACGCTGACACTCAGTCTTTCTGACACTCAGTCTTTCTACCACTCAGTGGGCGTAACCCGCTGTGAAGTCGCATCTATGACGTCATGCGCATTCCCTCTATTCTGTAGAGGTGTGAGTGCAGGTGAATCAGCAAGACCCACCCCCTGTCCCCCACCCCCTCACAACTCTGCTTCAGCATCTAAACACTGTTGTTTCTGAATGGAATTCCACAGAAGACGGACCTACCTGACCAGGTGAGGCTCTCCAACCTGCAGACGGGCTCATACATCTTCCAGCTGACCGTCACCGACTCCGTCGGCCAATCAGGAACTGCCAAGGTCAGCGTCCTCGTCCTTCGCCCGGAGCAGTCCACCTGTGAGTGCTTATGGGAAATGTAGTCCTCTGTCTGTGTCAGAACTGGATCTTTAGATACCCGAAATGGTTGTTTTTCTCTTTACTGTGACTTTATCGATGAGCCTCTTCCCAACGAGCGCCTCTGAGACCACAGATCCTCCAGGTCCTTCACGCCTGTAAACACATGCTGTAGAATATACGCCAGCCCTGATAGCAGCCCTGTGATGACAGAAACAAGCTAAAGATGGGCCATGTGCCGAAATATGTAAACAGACGTACGAGTGATGGGTAAGATGCAAGTGCTTCAGAAAAGTTGCGGAGAGGCAGGAACAGTGGATGCAGCAACGAAGGCAGGAGCAGCAGAGCCACGTAAACGCCGTCTTTGGATATTCCCACTCTGCACCTCGCTTCAAAAATGCTCGTTTACAGACTCCCAAAACGCCGGCTTAGGACGGACAATACGCTGGTTCTATACGATACTTGAACCTTGAAACCCAACACATAACCTTGAAACCCAACACATAACCTTGAAACCCAACATGTAACCTTGAAACCCAACACATAACCTTGAAACCCAACACATAACCTTGAAACCCAACACATAACCTTGAAACCCCACGTGTAACCTTGAAACCCCACGTGTAACCTTGGAACCCCAACCGTAACCTTGAAACCCCACGTGTAACCTTGGAACCCCAACCGTAACCTTGGAACCCAACCTGTAACCTTGAAACCACCAATTAGCCGTCAGTTGCTAAATGCTTCACACACTAGCCTGTTAGAGCGGGCTGACACCGCAGCGCCATGGCAACACTCAGCGGTGGTCTTTGCCTGCGCTGGTTAGATCCTGGATTAATTCACACAAACCTTGTAGCTGGTCAGATCAACTCAGATTAGTTGTGTCACATGACACCCGACCCACCGACCCAGCTGTGTCAGAAACGGGCCGTGAGGACGGCTTATTGATCAGTCTGAGGACGATGAAGTGGATCAGTGTGTTTTTTAAACCTGATGAGTCACACGCCTCCTCCAGACTGGTCAGACCAGATATCTCTCTCACACACGCTCTGCAGGAACTTGCTCCACCAGGTTTCTGTTTCTATTTTTATTCCAGCAGGTTTCAGTTGATGCTCGTCACATAACTGATCGATTAAGTATTGATCGCTGCTCTGACCAGAGTTGGCTCAGTAACTGAGCTGACGGCAGCAGTGAAGGGCAGTAAACGCCACCCGTTACCGTGGTTACTGAGCGCCAGCACCGCGGAGCTGCCTGCGCTCACATATCCTGCAGATTCATGTTTACATTCAACACATGCATATGTCAGCTGAAACAGGAAGTGATGTCATGCACCTGTTCTCCATCAGCCTACTGTCTGGCTCCGCCCAAGGTGGGCCCGTGTCGCGCGGCGCTCACTCGCTGGCGTTACGACGCTGCGACAGGAAGCTGCCAGGAGTTCATGTTCGGAGGCTGCAAACCCAACAAGAACAACTACCTGTCCAAAGACGAGTGTTTGCTGGCCTGCAGAGACGTCACGGGTAGGACACACACACACACACACACACACACACACACACACACACACACACACCTGACAGGACACACACAGATGGCGCCTGTGACTGGCAGTGCCACGGCTCGTCTCCTGCTGTATAGCTTTCAAATGGTCATTTTTACAACATACTGTATGTGATCATATCAGCCCGTATTTCATATGGATGTGTCTCAGCTTGACGGATCTATGATCGGGACTCTCTGAGTCGATGGAGGGCATGTTTGATACACAGGGCAGGTACAAACAAGCATTCCCTCCTCACTTTTTCATCAACCCCAACTCACCTGAGTTCTGGCTGCTTTGTCGGGCCCCGGGCCCAGTCCGTAAGAAATCAAGGAAAAGAGGCTTGCGTTCCGGTGTCCAGGTTAAGCGAAGACGCGCTGCAGCACGCCTGGGCTCTGCCATCGTCAGCCATGGACAACGTGTAAGGTGTCTGCGCCGGATCCCTCTCCTCAATGTGTGCGACAGCACATTCATGCTTTCGTCTGCTTGGACCACAAGGACAGTCTTGGAGCCTACACAGCGCTGGAGTAGTGGTCAATGGTCCTCATCGCCTCCACGCTCTTCCGTGTTTACACCGGCTCCCGCAAGGTCCAGCTGGAGGCCACGTGGCCGCTGGACGTGCCTTCGACCAATCCCGATGCGCTCCGCGGACACTGCCTCCCTGACGTCATCGACCCTGCGTATCCGCCTGTTGAATGCCCGGTCTATTGCAAATAAATCCTTCTCTCTGAATGATCTTTTCACAAGAGAAAAGCTGGATTTAATGTGTCTTTCGGAGACATGGCAGAGAGAGGAATAGTTTATGCATCTTAATGAACTCTGTCCAGTTGGCTGCTCTGTTGTCGGGAAACCCCGCCCCTGTCGTCGTGGGGGGGGGGGGGGGGGGGGGGGGTCTGGCCGTTATATATATATATATATATATATATATATATATATATATATATATATATATATATATAAGGACAGTTGCACATGCAAAATGACTCAGACCCAGGAACTCACATCATTTGAGTCCCAAATGGTCATGGTGGGATCTTCAAATCCATTCTACTGTGTGACAATCTACCGTCCCCCTGGACCTGCTGCTGTGTTTTTGAAAGATTTTAGTGACTTTGTATCCTCCATAATAAAGTTGGAATCTGTTCTTATCCTTGGAGATTTTAACCTTCATGTTGATGACGGCTCATCTTGCTCCGCAAAGGAACTTTTATCATTGACTGAAGCTTTTAATTTTGAGCAACGTGTTTCTTAGCCCACACACCAAAAAGGCCACATTTTAGACTTAGTTTTTACCCTTGGACTAGACATTTCAAATGTGTCTGTACAGGACGTCCAGCTCAGTGATCATTGTTTTGTTCTGTTTGATCTCCACTTCAGCCCTGAGCCTAAGCCCATAGAAGTTAGGTCTCAGAGGCGTGTTATCTCTGCTAATACTGCAGACAGTTTCTCTGCTATGTTTGACCCTCTTTTGTTCATGGACTGCCTTGATGTGGACAATTTTACTCAGTGTTTTACCAATCATTGTGTTAAAATTCTGGATCAGGTGGCACCTGTTAAATCAAACTGGTCAATACAGAAAAAAGTGTGCCCTTGGACAAATGAAGATACCATGAGTCTAAGGAGACTTTGTCGAAAGACTGAACGTCTGTGGAAATCCACTAACCTTGAGGTGCACAGACTTCATCTCAGGGATCTTGTGGCCTCATACAATGAGATGGTGGAAAATGCCAGATCAGACTATATTCGTCAACTGGTAACAGATAATAAGAAAAATCCCAAAGTGCTATTTGACACAATCAATTCTCTTGTATGTCCTGCTGCGCCAGTTACTCCTGTTTTTTGTGAAGCGGACAGCAATGCATTGTTGAGATTTTTTACTGACAAAATTAAGGCGATCAAGGAGAAAATCCCTCCCCTTTTGTGCGGAACCCCTCCTGTCGTTGACCAGTCACCAGCTTGTGGTCCTCATTTAGGTCTTTGACTCTTGCTGATATCTCAGCACTGGTGACCAAGATGAAACTCTCCTCTTGCTCATCGGATGTCCTTCCATGTAGGCTTTTTGTGAAAGTGTTTGATGTAATTGGCCCCTGGGATACCAAAATGGTTAACCTCTCTCTTTCTTCCGGTGTGTTTCCCAATGCATTTAAGCATGCTATAGTGGAGCCTTTACTTAAAAAGACAGACTTAGACCTGACTGACCTTAGTAATTTTAGGCTGATCTCTAAGCTACCAATCTTGTCCAAGATCCTAGAGAAGGTGGTCTCTGAGCAACTGTCATAATTCCTGGATCAAAATAACATCCATGAGACATTTCAGTCTGGTTTCCGCAAACATCACTCTACGGAGACAGCCTTGCTGAAAGTGTCCAGTGACATTATGATGTCTGCTGATTCGGGAAAATGCACTGTTCTAGTTCTCTTAGATCTGTCCTCAGCCTTTGACACCGTCAACCACCAAATCCTGTTGAGAAGAATGAGGGATGAAGTAGGACTGTCAGGTTCAGTTTTTCATTGGTTCTTGTCATGCCTTTCTGGGCATAGCTTTAGTGTCAAAGCTAACCAAATAAGGTCTGGGTCAGCAGATCTGTTGTGTGGAGTCCCCCAAGGTTCTGTTTTGGGTCCTGTATTATTTTTGTTGTATTTGATCCTCTTGGGAAAAATCCTCCAGAGATTTCCTGATGTCTCTTATCACATGTTTGCGGATGATATTCCGCTTTACTGCTCTTTTAAGCCTACTGAGCTCCACAGGCTAAATTGCTTGGTGGAGATAAAACAATGGCTAAGTGTGAACACCTTGCAGCTAAATGTGGACAAAACAGAAACCCTGGTTATTGTCCATGATTACTCCATTCCTGGCATTAACCAGTATTTTGGTGACTTGGGCCAGTCTGTTAAACCGAGCCTAAGAAACCTGGGTGTTGTTTGACAAAGACATGTCATTATTGCAACACTGCAAACAGCTGACAAGAAATGGCTTTTTTCATCTGAGGAATATCTCTAAACTCAGGAAAATGGTGTCACAAAATGATTTGGAGCTGATCATTCACACATTTGTGTCTTCGCGTTTGGACTATTGTAATAGTTTGTTTTCATGTCTAACCAAGAAGGAGCTGTCTCGCCTGCAGCTAGTGCAAAATTCTGCAGCAAGAACTCTGACCTGCTCTAATAGGAGGACACACATAACCCCTATTCTTAAAGCTCTTCATTGGCCTCTAGGATCAATTTTAAAATTCTGGTTTTAACTTTCAGAGCTTTGCATGGTCAGGCTCCACCTTACATCAGCAAAGTGAAGGGTGCTGTGCCCTAAAATGTACTTACTTACTTACACAACTGACAGGTCACACACACACCTGATGATGATGATGATGATGGCAAATGTTTGTTTTTTTTATTTTGCAGCTTCTTCAGAGAGGAGTCTGTCTCTTCCTGCTACAGGTGAGTCCCTCATCCATCAATCAATCAATCAATCAATCAATCAATCTTTGTTTAGCTTTTTAATTACAACACACAATACAAACAAAAAACAAAACCCTTCCAGCTTCAACCACAACATATTATTACGATTGTGCACATAAAAACATGCACATGGACACGTGCTACTAACATAAAAATAGAGCAACACACACATATACACACACACAATGCACCTCTTCATATCAGCTCCTCAGGATTTCCCCATGTTTATCGTGTGTGTGTGTGTGCGTGCAGAAGAGTGCGACGTTGCGTGTCGTCCCAATCAGCTGATCTGCAAAAACGGCTGCTGTCTGGACCGAAGTTTGGAGTGTGACGGCGTGCAGCACTGCAGCGACGGCTCCGACGAGGACCACTGCACCAAACGTAACACACACACACACACACACACGCCAGTCCTCAGTGCAATACCAGGATAACCAGAGTGGACCTCATCTTCCTCCTCCTCTTCCTCAGTGAACCAGACCTTCAGCCGCCTCCTGAGCATCGACGTGAATCAGAACAAAGGTCAGTTCTGTCTCTACTCCGTAAAGGTCTCCATGGTTACCAGACATCAAGTGAGTCTTAAACCCGCACCTGCGTCTCCTCCTCTCCGTCAGCCCGGTGCACGGAGCCGCCCAGCACCGGCCCGTGTCGGGCCAGCTTCACCCGCTGGTACTACGACCCTCTGAACAGGAAGTGCTACAGCTTCACGTACGGCGGCTGCTACGGGAACGACAACAACTTCGAGGAAGAGCAGAAATGTAGTGAAATGTGCGAAGGAGTGACCGGTAGGCATCACACACCTCTAACCCCACCCCCAACATGTGGTGCCAGTACGAGAACAACCACACATCCTGTGCTACACTAAAAATACTGTCCAGACTAATGTGCAGCACGCGGCTGACCAGTTTAACTCACATCCTCTATCCCATAATGCTATGGGACTGGTCAAAGCTGTCACTTGACTTCCAGTTACAGCTTCACTCCTGTCTTTACGATGGAATGTTACGGCCCAGGGGCCTCATTTCTAAAGCTTGCATGCACACAAAACGGGGCTTGAAAGATGCACATGCCACCTTTTACATTGTTGGCATTTAAAAAAAAAAAACTAACGGGAAAATGTGCGTATCTTTACGCAAACTTTGATCCTAGTGCACAAACATTTTGAAGATATGGGGAACTGGCGACGCAGACGGTGAGGTGATGAAATGAAGCCGGATTCATGTCATACTTTTAATGTCATCACATATCAGACTTGTAATATAATAGCGCTGATCGTGTCCCTCTGTGTTTGAAGCACAGCGTCAGTCAGGACGCTCAGCTGCTGCTGGTGCTCATTTTTGGAGTTTTGGTTGTCCAGGGAACTTTGTTGTCAACCTCCTCCTTTTGTGTCAGACTTTTTATATATATATATATATATATATATATATATATATATATATATACACATACATACAGTGGGGAGAACAAGTATTTGATACACTGCCGATTTTGCAGGTTTTCCCACTTGCAAAGCATGTAGAAGTCTGTAATTTTTATCATAGGTACTCTTCAACTGTGAGTGACAGAATCTAAAAAAAAATCCAGAAAATCACGTTGTATGATTTTTAAGTAATTAATTTGCATTTTATTGCATGACATAAGTATTTGATACATCAGAAAAACAGAACTTAATATTTGGTACAGAAACCTTTGTTTGCAATTACAGAGATCAGACGTTTCTTGTAGTTCTTGACCAGGTTTGCACACACTGCAGCAGGGATTTTGGCCCACTCCTCCATACAGATCTTCTCCAGATCCTTCAAGTTTCGGGGCTGTCGCTGGGTAATACAGACTTTCAGCTCCCTCCAAAGATTTTCTATTGGGTTCAGGTCTGGAGACTGGCTAGGCCACTCCAGGACCTTGAAATGCTTCTTACGGAGCCACTCCTTAGTTGCCCTGGCTGTGTGTTTCGGGTCGTTGTCATGCTGGAAGACCCAGCCACGACCCATCTTCAATGCTCTTACTGAGGGAAGGAGGTTGTTGGCCAAGATCTCGTGATACATGGCCCCATCCATCCCTCCCTCAATACGGTGCAGTCGTCCTGTCCCCTTTGCAGAAAAGCATCCCCAAAGAATGATGTTTCCACCTCCATGCTTCACGGTTGGGATGGTGTTCTTGGGGTTGTACTCATCCTTCTTCTTCCTCCAAACACGGCGAATGGAGTTTAGACCAAAAAGCTCTATTTTAGTCTCATCAGACCACATGACCTTCTCCCATTCCTCCTCTGGATCATCCAGATGGTCATTGGCAAACTTCAGACGGGCCTTGACATGCACTGGCTTGAGCAGGGGGACCTTGCGTGCGCTGCAGGATTTTAATCCATGCCGGCGTAGTGTGTTACTAATGGTTTTCTTTGAGACTGTGGTCCCAGCTCTCTTCAGGTCATTGACCAGGTCCTGCCGTGTAGTTCTGGGCTGATCCCTCACCTTCCTCATGATCATTGATGCCCCACCAGGTGATATTTTGCATGGAGCCCCAGACCGAGGGAGATTGACCGTCATCTTGAACTTCTTCCATTTTCTAATAATTGTGCAACAGTTGTTGCCTTCTCACCAAGCTGCTTGCCTATTGTCCTGTAGCCCATCCCAGCCTTGTGCAGGTCTACAATTTTATCCCTGATGATTTATCCCTGTCCTTACACAGCTCTCTGGTCTTGGCCATTGTGGAGAGGTTGGAGTTTGTTTGATTGAGTGTGTGGACAGGTGTCTTTTATACAGGTAACGAGTTCAAACAGGTGCAGTTAATACAGGTAATGAGTGGAGAACAGGAGGGCTTCTTAAAGAAGAACTAACAGGTCTGTGAGAGCCGGAAGTCTTACTGGTTGACAGGTGATCAAATACTTATGTCATGCAATAAAATGCAAATTAATTACTTAAAAATCATACAATGTGATTTTCTGGATTTTTTCATTTTGATTCTGTCACTCACAGTTGAAGAGTACCTATGATAAAAATTACAGACTTCTAAACTCTTCCTCTATATATATATATATATATATGAGCTTTGCCAACAATAGTTAGCGGCACCAACGGCTAGTCAGATGCTTGCAGAGGTTAATTTTCCAGCTTTACAACTGGAACCTGGTCAGGTCGGCCATGATGTCATTTTGACCGCAGAGGTAAATCCAAGGTCCCCCAGGTTTAGCCCCTCATTGCAGATGGTATGATTCCCCTGATGAGCATCAACTGTTCTTAGAAAAACCTGAAGAGAGAGCAGGAAGATTTATAATAAAACCAAGGACATTTTTGGAGGCTTTTTATTTAATTTGACACTTTAAAAAATTTTTGCTGTTTTTGTGTACATAACTGTAAAGTTTCTTTTTGTGTCCCTGCAGAGAAAAATGTGTTTTCCAGGGGGATGTTTGACCGATTTGAGACGGAAGAGGAATCCAAATCAGGTATTTTCACAAGTATTACCTGTTATGTGTACTTGGGTGTGTTAATACGGAAATGTAATTACTGAAATAACTCTTGATGACCAACCTGCGCTACCAAAGACCAAGACAAACTCTGACCAACGCACGCTGCTAAAGACAAACTCTGACCAACCTGTGCTACCAATGACCAACCTGCCCTACCAAAGACAAACTCTGACCAACCTGCGCTACCAATGACCAACCTGCGCTACCAATGACCAACCCGCCCTACCAAAGACAAACTCTGACCAACCTGCGCTACCAATGACCAACCCGCCCTACCAAAGACAAACTCTGACCAACCTGTGCTACCAATGACCAACCCGCCCTACCAAAGACAAACTCTGACCAACCTGTGCTACCAATGACCAACCCGCCCTACCAAAGACCAACTCTGACCAACCTGCGCTACCAATGACCAACCTGTGCTACCAATGACCAACCCGCCCTACCAAAGACAAACTCTGACCAACCTGCGCTACCAATGACCAACCTGTGCTACCAATGACCAACCCACCCTACCAAAGACAAACTCTGACCAACCTGTGCTACCAATGACCAACCCGCCCTACCAAAGACAAACTCTGACCAACCTGCGCTACCAATGACCAACCTGTGCTACCAATGACCAACCCGCCCTACCAAAGACAAACTCTGACCAACCTGTGCTACCAATGACCAACCCGCCCTACCAAAGACAAACTCTGACCAACCTGTGCTACCAATGACCAACCCGCCCTACCAAAGACAAACTCTGACCAACCTGCGCTACCAATGACCAACCTGTGCTACCAATGACCAACCCGCCCTACCAAAGACAAACTCTGACCAACCTGCGCTACCAATGACCAACCTGTGCTACCAATGACCAACCCGCCCTACCAAAGACAAACTCTGACCAACCTGTGCTACCAATGACCAACCCGCCCTACCAAAGACAAACTCTGACCAACCTGTGCTACCAATGACCAACCCGCCCTACCAAAGACAAACTCTGACCAACCTGCGCTACCAATGACCAACCTGTGCTACCAATGACCAACCCGCCCTACCAAAGACAAACTCTGACCAACCTGTGCTACCAATGACCAACCCGCCCTACCAAAGACAAACTCTGACCAACCTGTGCTACCAATGACCAACCCGCCCTACCAAAGACAAACTCTGACCAACCTGCGCTACCAATGACCAACCTGTGCTACCAATGACCAACCCGCCCTACCAAAGACAAACTCTGACCAACCTGCGCTACCAATGACCAACCTGTGCTACCAATGACCAACCCGCCCTACCAAAGACAAACTCTGACCAACCTGCGCTACCAATGACCAACCTGTGCTACCAATGACCAACCCGCCCTACCAAAGACAAACTCTGACCAACCTGTGCTACCAATGACCAACCCGCCCTACCAAAGACAAACTCTGACCAACCTGTGCTACCAATGACCAACCCGCCCTACCAAAGACAAACTCTGACCAACCTGCGCTACCAATGACCAACCTGTGCTACCAATGACCAACCCACCCTACCAAAGACAAACTCTGACCAACCTGCGCTACCAATGACCAACCTGTGCTACCAATGACCAACCCGCCCTACCAAAGACAAACTCTGACCAACCTGCGCTACCAATGACCAACCTGTGCTACCAATGACCAACCCTCCTTACCAAAGACCAACTGTGACCAACCTGCGCTACCAATGACCAACCAGCACTGGTGCTTCTCTTTGTGCTCCTCAGGCTCTGTCGCATTGGCTGTGTTCCTGTCGGTGGCCATATTGGCACTGCTTGCTATCATGTCCTACTGCTTCATGCGGGCGCGCAAGAAACGCTCCCATAGGCCAGTCTCCACAAACCCCAACCACACGGTGCTGTCAGAGCAGGAAGCCTTCGTTTATAACAGCACCACCAAACCTGTGTGATTTGGTTTCCATGACAACCTGAGCTGGTGCTGATGTCATAGTGTTTTTGTTGTTTTTACCTCAGGGCAGGGGAGGGGAAGTCTCAGGATGTTAGTGAATAACATATACTTTTAGAAAAAACAGCTGGCTTTTATTCCTGACTTGATGGAATCAAGGCAGCTGTTTGTTCCTTTGTTGATTAATCCAATTGATGAAGTCCAAGACGATTAGACTGGATCGTATTCATTTATCCTTTTTTATGTTTCTGGGATTTTGTAGGTCTGTCCTTTCTGAACTGAACTGTGTTGAAGATATTTATAAATCATGTGGGTTTCAGCTTTAACTCATTTTCATGGAAACTGTGTGTAAATATAAAGTTCAGTTTGTTGTAAATACTCCTTCTGTTTTATGTTTTAATGTTTGATATTTGAATAAATGCAAATTAAAGTGTTGTTGACAACGTCTGTGTGGAGCTTCAGTCGCCTAAACCCTGTCCTGTGCGGGTCTCTCTAGTCTCGGTATGTCATGTGAGAATGAGCTGGAGCAACAGGCAAATCCTTATTTGTGCTCATAACAACACTCTCACTGGTGAATCTTCTGAGAGAATCCACTTTGTCCATAAAATAATAATAAAAAGGTGTTTATTGATACGTCAGTCACAGCAGAAGTGCATGGGTTAACAACAATGGGAGGAGCTAGAGAACGTGCTGTTATCACCTGGTTTCACCTGGTGGAGTAATCAACGGAGCCTTGGAAGTCGTAAGTGGCGGTCATACATCAGTAGTAGTCATTTGTGAGATAAAAATGTTAAAAACAGGACAATACACAGAATAGGTAGCAGCGGTAGATGGCCAGCCACACACAACGGTGCCATCTTTGGACTATCACAGCTGGACAGTTGGCTTACTTATACCCCCCAGCTCAGAGCCAGTACATTGGTGTTTAGAAGGTACTCTCCCTACGCCTTTGGGTTGGGGAGTAGGTGCTAACTGTTTGAGCGTATACACCAAAGAGCAGTTGGCATGCCCAGCCGTTGAGTCCCTAGCAAGTGTGCTGGGAAATGCACTTAAAGGAAACTCCATTGTCCTACTGGGAGACTTCGACGCTCATGTTGGTAATGACAGCATTACCTGGAAGGGCGTGATTGGGAGAACAAACCTCTCTGATCTCAACCTGAGTGGGTTTTTTTTTTTGTTGGACTTGTCTGTCTATAACAAAAACCATGTTTGGACATTAGGGTGTTCACAAGTGCAAGGGCGGAGGGGGTGGCCTAGTGGTTGGGGCTTCGGCCTCAAGATCTGAAGGTCGTGGGCTCGAACCCTGGCACTGATGTCACTTTGTGCATCCTTGGGAAAGATGCTTTACTCTCGGCTTTCCTCACTTCACCCAGGTGTATGAATAGGTACCTAGCTTTGCTAGGGGAAGTATCCAGCGACAGACTAGATTCAGAAAACTTTATTTACCCCCGAGGGGCAATTGCAGGACAACTGAGCAGCAATTTTCTATTTGAAAATATCGAATAGAATAAGAAGTAAAATAGAATAAAATGAACAGATAAATGGGGCATGTTTCGTTATGTACAAAAAAAATATATAAATATAAGAATGTCAACAAAATTTTTACAATAGAGTGACTGTAGTCGTATAAATAAAATATAAAGTATAAAAGTGTCAGTGTAAAGTGTTGACAGTGGATGTAAACAGTCCAACAGAAGTATAGAGTAGTCTGGGGGGGGGGGGTCTGTGGATGTGGGGGATGGTGGTTAGCAGCTGGAGTTATAAAGCAGAGTAGCTTTAGGGACAAAAGTGGCTCTCCTCCTCTCAGTCCTGCAGGCGATGCAGCGGAGGCGCCGCCTGGAGGGGAGCCACTGAAATGCGGGGTGAAGTATGTGGGAGGGATCCTTGATGATTTTGGCTGCCTGGCTGAGGGCCTGCTGGTTGAAAACCTGGGACAGAGTACTGACCGGCAGGCCGATGATTTTAGAGCATAGTGATGCAGTGCTCTGCAGTCTGTTCCTGTTCTGGGTGCTGAGGGAGTGGAACCAGCAGGTCATAAAGAAGGTCATGATGCTTTCCAGGAAGGCATAGTAAAAAGTCATCATGATGTGTGTGCTGACTGCGAAGGAGTTGAGTTTCCTGAGGAGGTACAGCCGTTGGTGACACTTCCTGAGAATCTCCTCTGTGTTGGCAGAGAATTTCAGGAGGTTGTCAAAGATGGTGCCCAGGTATTTGTATTCCACGACTGACTCCACTGGCTTCCCGTGGATGGTGGTGGTGACTGCAGCAAAACGTAAATCTGCTCAGCTGACCGACCGGTCGACCACATGAGCAGCGACCCGGAACCGGAAGCGTCCTATCCTGGGGGTGGTTAACACCTGTTCGAAACCAGAGATAAACACTGGCTCTCTGGGCCACAAGGCTCGAAAAGGACATACTACAAGTGCAAGGGCACCAGCACACCCTGGGTTGTAGGTCGATGATTGAGTATATAATTGTATCATCAGATTTGTGACCATATGGTAAATGGCTTACAATGGTGAGTTGGATGGATGGCAAGGGAAGATGCCAGACAGGCCTAGTAGGCCCAAACGTATAGCGAGGGTTTGCTGGGAACATTTAGAGGAAGAACCTGTCAGAAAAGTCTTCAACTCAAACCTCCAGCAGAGCTTCAATCACATCCCAAGGGAGGTCCTGTGCCCCCATTGTTGAGGCAGCTGACCAGAGCTGTGCCTGCAAGGTTGTGAGTAACTATCATTGGGTTAGTTACCGAACTGTAGAAACCTAAATTCAGTTTAGTTCATTCAGATGCGGAGGGTAATTTAAGTTCATGTGTCTAAAGCCAAGGTATCCCCAGACCCGTCCAGGCCAACCTCACGTCATCTCTGAAAACTTAAACTGAAAAACCACATTTGGTGCAGTCTCTGCTGGACGGACAATTTAAAGGTAGATTGTAAAACTTTCAGAATAAAAGCCTCAGCTCGTGTGGTTTCTATCAGACTTTTATTGTGAACGGCACAGCTGAGAGGTTTCGCTGATGAAATCTTGGTGTTTGTCTTGTTTGTGCTCTGACAGGCTGAGACTCGACTCTGAGCTCAGGTTGTGTAACTATTTACTGACTCTGCAGACAGAACTGCTGCGTTTTAATTCTTTGTTTACAGTCGAGGGCAGAAAAGTTGTCCAGCTGGTTTCTGGCAAGAAGAAGCGACAAGGCTCTCAGAAGAACCTAAGAACATGAAAGGGTCAAAGTCATACAAGGAACTTCTCTGGACACCGATTACTCACTCACTACTCACACTATTTTATATTAATCATCCACCAAAATGAGTGTCTAATCATGTTTGAAGTGAGAACTAAACAGCAACTTTACTCATACTTTATAACTTTAAGTCATTAAGCAATAGCAAGGAACTACTGAGTTTAATGTTATACCACAGAAGAAGAGGCCCCTGGCTTATACATGGTTTTACAAAACATAATGAAAAGATAAATCAAGAATAGAGTGAATTATATAGTAAAATATGTATTGCAACTTACATCTGAAACTTACAGGAACGCTACCACAGGTCCTTCATCACGACAGCCATCAGACTCTACAACAACCAACTCGTCATTCAAGTGCAATAACCTGTTTTTTCTGAAAGCACCACCTGTATATTTTCTCTGTTTCATTATGTGTATATATATATATATATATATATATATATATATATGTATACATATTTTACGGTCAGCATTTTTGTCAATTGCTTTCCCTTTAAGCAATGTCTCACATCACTTGAAAAGTAGGGCCTGCAGTTTAAAAGTGCAATAACCTTCTCCCTCTAAATACATCACTGGTATTTTTGTCTCTTTGCACATATATATATTATTTGTTTTTCGGGTTTAGTATTTCTTATGTACATTGCTAATTTTTTAATATTGCTTTTTAATTACTTAGGTATTTATTGTTTTTTTTTTAGGATATACTTTTTTTTATACCTTTTCATACTTTCGTGTATATTTGGTAAAAATTGTTGAGCGTGTGTATGTTTGCTGCTGCACAAGTGAATTTCCCCTCTGGGGGATCAATAAAGTTTATTCTATTCTATTCTATCAAATAACTATAAAATCTTTAATGTAGTATCTTTAATGTAATAGAAAAAATGCACACATATTAAACAAAAAAATAATAAAATAAAATAAAAAAGTACAATGGGATAACAGTTTTGAATAAGATACTTTTTAGGAAGTCAACATTACAATTTCAATAAATACTATAATAAATGTTCCGCCTCTTGTCGGGACTCTGTCTCCCTCTGCTGGTCACACTCGTGCACTGCAGCTCCCAACTTTATCATCAACATTTGGACACTCAATCAAAGTCCGTGGCGGCAGAACTTTTAGGATCCCGGCCCAGGTTCGGTCCGGCGCCAGACCAGGAGCAGAACCAGGAGCAGAGCTGGAACCAGAACCAGCACGCAGGTCCAACTTCTGCACTCAGCTGGGTTCGGCGTTTTGAACGGAGCGCATGCGCGGTGGGCGGCAGCTGTCTCCAGTCACACTTTGAGGAAATCAGTTTAGTTTGAGTTGGAATTGCGCCGGAGGCTCGGAATATTTATTGAACCAAACCAAACCGAACCTGCGGCCCAGGTGAGTCGCCCACGCGCTGCTTCACGCGCGTGTCCGTCTCCCCCGGGGACGCGCAGGTTGGTGTCTGTCACAGCTGGATCCGCTCCGACACACCTGGGACACTTCCGTGTCTCCTGCACAGCTTCACCTGTCAACACGGAACCGGAACCAGCACTGAGATCGGAACCGAACCTGTAGTGGCGGTTAAAAGTGGCTGTGTGCGCACAAGCCCCAACTTCACAGGGTAGGTGGGGCTCCAGTACAGAACTCCTTAGGGAAAACTGGATATTAAAGAACCACGCTTTTTTTAAACCTGAAAAATAAGGCGATCTTTCCAAATGTCATTGTTTTCTACATTAATACAACCATCGTTTAATTCGGCAGATGCCTGGAACTGAACCGAGTTGTCGTTTAAACTAGGTGAAAACTTTTCCTGCGCTCTCAGAGCGGTCCGTGGATAGAAACGGCGTGACGGCAGCAGCGAGCCGGGCTCGGCAGGGCCAGCCTGAACTCTCCTTGTTTGACATGATTAAGAGGTTCCCGGTAATACTGGTTGAGCCGAAGATAGTAGTGTCGAACAGTCTCACGGGCGGCTCAGAAACAGCTTTGATGATGTCTGTGTTGTTGCAGAAAATCCTCTGAATCCTAAAATGGGGAATTGTGAACGGAAGTTCTGTACGGTGGCGGCAGCAGCTGTTGCAACATGTGTTTGGCTGGGAAACATGAAAACTTTATCAAAGCCAGCAAGACTAGTAGAAACTTGCCAGTGTGTTGCCATGGTAACCATATCTGCCGATGGCATGCTGTTTCAGCCAGGACTTGCTGATAGCTGTGGTTGTCATGGGAAGGGGGTAAGCTGGTGGCTGAAAAGATCACTGGGGAGTTAGACGAAACTTTCCTGTTTCAGGTGGATGTGCTTCAGAAACAAGTCCCGTCTGAGGAAGTTAGCAGCAGTTCATCATCGTCGCTCTTGGACAGGAACTGAAGCTGGTTCCCTGCAGGTTCTGACAGAACACAGTTCTGTTGACAGACGATCAAATAGAAGAGTCCAGATGGTTGTGTGTGTGTCACATAGGGGCCGTCATCTGGTTGGTCTACTGAGAAAAACGGATAAGGTTTGTTTTTAGAAGGGTCAGCACCCCTGCCGATGATCGAGTCGTCCTGGACTGATGCTCAGCAGCACCGGGCCGCAGCTTACCCGCTTCCATCTGACAGAAGCACTAATGGCTACTTAGTATTGTCAAAATGTAAAAAATAGATGGAAGGATGGAGTCATAGATGGAGGGATGGAGTCATAGATGGAGGGATGGAGTCATAGATGGAGGGATGGAGTCATAGATGGAGGGATGGAGTCATAGATGGAGGGATGGAGTCATGGATGGAGGGATGGAGTCATAGATGGAGGGATGGAGTCATGGATGGAGGGATGGAGTCATAGATGGAGGGATGGAGTCGTAGATGGAGGGATGGAGTCGTAGATGGAGGGATGGAGTCATAGATGGAGGGATGGAGTCATAGATGGAGGGATGGAGTCAGGGATGGTGGGATGGAGTCATAGATGGAGGGATGGAGTCAGGGATGGTGGGATGGAGTCATAGATGGAGGGATGGAGTCATAGATGGAGGGATGGAGTCAGGGATGGAGGGATGGAGTCATAGATGGAGGGATGGAGTCATAGATGGAGGGATGGAGTCAGGGATGGTGGGATGGAGTCATAGATGGAGGGATGGAGTCATAGATGGAGGGATGGAGTCATAGATGGAGGGATGGAGTCATAGATGGAGGGATGGAGTCGTAGATGGAGGGATGGAGTTGTAGATGGAGGGATGGAGTTGTAGATGGAGGGATGGAGTTGTAGATGGAGTCATAGATGGAGGGATGGAGTTGTAGATGGAGGGATGGAGTCATAGATGGAGGGATGGAGTCATAGATGGTGGGATGGAGTTGTAGATGGAGGGATGGAGTTGTAGATGGAGTCATAGATGGAGGGATGGAGTCATAGATGGAGGGATGGAGTTGTAGATGGAGGGATGGAGTCATAGATGGAGGGATGGAGTCATAGATGGTGGGATGGAGTTGTAGATGGAGGGATGGAGTCATAGATGGTGGGATGGAGTTGTAGATGGAGTCATAGATGGAGGGATGGAGTCATAGATGGTGGGATGGAGTTGTAGATGGAGGGATGGAGTCATAGATGGTGGGATGGAGTTGTAGATGGAGGGATGGAGTTGTAGATGGAGTCATAGATGGAGGGATGGAGTCATAGATGGAGGGATGGAGTTGTAGATGGAAGGATGGAGTCATAGATGGAGGGATGGAGTCATAGATGGAGGGATGGAGTTGTAGATGGAGTCATAGATTCATAGATCAATAGATTCATAGATGGAAGGATGGACTCATGGATTTTTAGGTTCCAATGCGTTTGAATCTTTGCATGCTTCCTTTTGGTGATGTCATCAGGAGTGACGACATCAGATTTCATAGCTACGCTGATGAAACAAGACTTTATATGCGTTGCTGAATTCAGGAGATTCAGGGTCTCTGGTCGTTTCATCAGAGTGTAAATACTCGTGAAACACCAAGGAGGCGGAGCTAACTATGGATGGAGCACGATACTCCGCCCTCTCTCCTCCCTCAAGTAAACCAATCTGAATATGATAATGAGAATAAACATCCATTAAAAACCACTCATCCTAACAAGGAACTTGCAAAAACAAGTGAAATTAATTTAAAAAAAACATCAGCTGTGAGCTGGAGACACTCCTGTCAGAAATTTAGGCTGGAAAAATAATTTGTTTGGGGGCATTTATTCTGATTTAAGCTGTAAAAGAAAACAGAGTAACGCGTGTGTAGTTGTGTTGACCGCATTGCATTATGGGTTAGATTGTTCTTTGCTTTGTGGTCTTATTATGTTTGTAAGGGTTTGTGAATGTTTATGGGCAGCATTAGTGCATCATTACACTCTCCTTTTCTTGTTTGTATTTGTGGCAGGGTGGAGAGGTTGATGGGACACACGCACCTGTGTCCCGTCCGCCTGAGTGGCTGCCGGGCCTCCACCCTGCCTGCCTTATAAGGCAGAGCTGGACAGCAGCAAGGGGGTCGGAGGAGTTGCTGCTGGCGTGAGGTGCTTGTGCACTGTGTCCTGGGTGATTTGGATTAATAAAAAGGGTTCTGCACGAAACTCTGTGTCTCTCCATCCTGTTGGTCGGGCCCCGTGGCACTCACACTGCTACACTGGCGCCCAACGTGGGGCCCGATGGGATGAGAGGCACGGAGCGGGCCCTGGAGGTGCTCGCCCTCGCCATGGCGGACCTGACAGCCGTTTTCCGTGAGCAGGGCGAGCAGCAGCTGGCGAGGCTAGAGGCGCTCGTGGCCGCGGGGAGACCCACCCCTGCGCCACGCCGGAGGGTCGCCGCAGCAGCGCGGGAGGAGCTGGCGGCGCCGCAGCTGAGAGGCCGGGAGGCAGAAGCTGCGGGCCGCCAAGCGACGGCTCCCGAGGCGGCGGGACCCGCGGAGCGACCCACCCCTGCACCCCGTCTGAGGTGAAGTTGGTGGGACGAAAATCGTGTCCTCGTTCTGTTTTATTGTCATGTGATAAACATACTAACAGATTAAGCTCAACGTACACGTGTTTTGAGTTTTACAACTTGTAGAATATGTGTCCATGATATCCACTCTCATAAGTATAACGTGAACAACATAAACTTATATTTAAAACATGAAGCATCACAAACTCGGAGTGTTGCAGCCGCAGGAGAAACCGGTCTAGATCCCAGTCCATCACCGGGAGGAGAGGGGTCCAGTTCAGGGCAGAGATCCAGAAGGATCCTCTTGGTGACCTAAACCAGCTGATGGTCCAGTCTTAGTCCTGGACCAGCAGGTCTACATGGTCCTTGAAGACTCCCTCCTGATCCTGCATCAGCAGGTTCCTCTAAGGCTGCTGTTGTGATTGACAGGTTCCATCGTTGTGATTGAAAGGTTCCATCGTTGTGATTGACAGGTTCCATCGTTGAGCTCCTACCTTTATGTTCATGTGGTTGATTGTGAGATTGTTGCAGCTCCACTCTTGTGTAACTTATCTGGTGATGTGGGGACTGTCGTGTCCTTCTTGTGGTCGTGAACTTTTTGCTGACGTCACGTTTCCTAGGCCCATGTTTCAGTAGCAACATCTGAACTGAGGACGTTTGGA
The DNA here is from genome assembly GCF_033807715.1 of Cololabis saira. Classification (NCBI taxonomy): domain Eukaryota; kingdom Metazoa; phylum Chordata; class Actinopteri; order Beloniformes; family Belonidae; genus Cololabis; species Cololabis saira. The sequence goes on along the minus strand of NC_084604.1, from coordinate 8,463,492 downwards.
CGGATGTGATCAGAATGAATAACAAATGACCTAATCATAGGTTAGCCTCAGCTAACCCAGCCAAGCTAAAACAGCAAGCTTGACGTAACTGAACTAAGGTGGGCGTGTTCCAGTCGGCTTCTATGCCTGTTCACTCCGCCCATCTGGCCATTTTTTATTTACAGAGGTTGGGTGCGGTAAGATGAAATAGAGGATTCAAAAGGGTGATGCCACAGACTAAGGGTGCTTTCACACCTGTCCCATTTGGAGCAGTTGTTCCAAAACAGGGAACGTTTCCCCCTAAAGATCAGTTTGTTTGGTATATGTGAACACAGCAATCGCGCTCGGATGCGGGACAAAACAAGCGAACCGAGATCTCCTAGGAGAGGTGGTCTCGGCTCGCTTCCATTCCAGACCTGGAGCGGTTCGTTTGCAGTGAGAACATAATCGACAGCAACCGACACAACTCACTCATAACTGTTATGTTGTCTTGTCATGTGTTTTTCCCGGGGTACGGAAGAGGAAACTCCTTCCGCGTTCATTTCTCAGAGTCAGAGTCATTTTTATTGTCCCTCTAGGGGAAATTCTTTTAGCAGTCTGGGAAAACAGTCATCATACAAACACAGACATACCAATAAGAACAATTAAAACATTAAAACGTGACATAGTAACCATAATAAATGAGTAAAAGCAAAAGTGCTTTCAGCAGTGCAGGCAGAATGATAAAAATGTATTAAAAATATTAAAATTTATGCGAGTTGATCATTTTAACAGCGGTTGGTATAAAAGAAAATGTATACCTATTGCTATTGGCCTTGGGAAGCCTATAGCGCCGCCCAGAAGGGAGAAGGACAAACTCTTTTGACAGGGGGTGATCAGGACTGGCCAAGATATCTTGTGCCTTATTCAGGACTCGACCTTCGTAGATGTCAGTCAGAGAGAGCTGCTGAGTGCCAATGATTTTACTGGCTGCTCTGACAATGTCCTGCATCCTCTTTTTGTTCTGCACTGTCAAGTTGCCATACCACAATACAGTACAGAAAGTTAAAATTGATTCAATAAAAGACTTATAAAATAACACCATTAGTGTTTTCTCCACATTAAAAGTGTTCAATCTGACCAATGAGAGAACAGTTGGTTCGCGCATGGCATTTGTTAACCGCTTTGAACCGCTACAGACGGTTGCCTTGTGAACACAAACGCCACAAACGAAAAACGAAACAACTGCATCGATTTAACCCCTGAATCGGAACAAAACAAACGGGCCACAGGTCTGAAAGCACCTTAAAACTGCCCCTGGACGTCACTGGATTGTCATCCAACCAATCAGAGAAAGGAAATATGACATAGGTGGAGCTACAATCAGAATAATCCTAAGAAAATACATCTTGCAGATTATGCAGATTGGTTGCAGTTCCTCGACTGGCCGCTAGAGGCTGCAAAAACAGGTCCATCTCTACTGACCTCCACTAACCTCCACTGACCGCCATGTTAAAATGTCCAATTTTAGAGCAGTGTCATACCACATCAGGAGAGTTTATATAAAGCAGAAAATGTATTTTGAATACGGTTGATTGACAGTTGGTTCAGCCAATGACTAGCCGTTATCACTTCCAGCCTCGGCTAAACGTGACGGTCACCTCAACTTTGTTTCACTGCCAGGTTGACATGTTTCACGGTTTATCCTGGTGGAAACGTCTCGGTGGAAACGTCTGGTGGACGTTGGAGATCTTTCAGCTGATGGAAGTGGAAACAAAGCTAAGCTTTGATTGAAATTGGGTTGCTGAGCAACACAACAGGTCCGGATCTGGACCCTAGTGGTCAGTAGAGGAACCGCAGGTCCTGATCCGGACCGTAATAGTCGGTAGAATAACTACAGATCTGGATCCGGACCCTAGTGGTCAGTACAAGAACCGTAGGTCCTGACCCGGAGCCTAGTGGTCAGTAGAGGTACTGCAGGTATGGATCCGGACCTTGGTTCTTACGCTCCCTTCACACAGGATTAAAATTATCTAATCTCGTCTGTTTCAAATCCGAATGCGTCCTGTCTGTGATTTGAAAAGTACAATTTACAATTCAAGCTTAACTCTGAGACTTTTGAGAAAAGGGCAGTTTCTCAACCTGCGTCCTTGAGGGTGCTAGTGTTCCTGTGGGTTCTTGTGGATTCTCGTGTCCTTGTTTGGCCCCGATCCGATTCCGAGTCATTGAATTTTGAGTATCTGCCGATACCGAGTCCCGATCCAATACCCTCGTAACACATTTAAAATAATGGACAAATGCAAAACAAACGGATCCAGGTTGTCCCTTATTTTATTTTTTTTTATTCTTATTTTATCATTTAGCACTTAAACAGTGCAGTTTTCTTCAAGGTACCTTCAACAAGCAAGTAATAATAGTGCAACTATTAACTAGTAAAAATAGTGCAAATTTAAACATAAATTGCATTAAATAAAAACAGCAGCCCAACTTAAAATACCCAGCAGGCATGTAAACAAATAAGCAAATAAAAGTGCAACAGTGTTTATAAAGTAAGGCAGTAATGTGCTTTTTAGACTGTACTCTTACTTCTTACTGTCCTTTTCTGTCTTAAAGAATAAAACGTTTGTGTTTGAAGGACCTACGATTTTCCTCGCAGTAGCAGGGTGTCCATCACGCTGGCCTCGTGCCGTAAAGTCTGCAAAAATGCGCGACGCCGCCTGCAGCGTGTTTCTGAACACTCAGCTGAGGATGTTGACACAAACGCTTCGTTCGGGTTTCAGTCACAGTTGTAACTTAACTTTTATTTATTTGCCTCTGCTGTAACACTTCTTTGTGCATAGCTTTCTACATATTAGCAGCGTTGTCGCGCACAATTACATGGACCCGTTGCTTGTTGATACTCCGGTTGTGTTTTTCATTTTCAGGGGTCTGGGAGCTTCATAGGAACTAACAGATCCAGCATGTATTTTGGTCCAAGACCATTCAGGTCTTTGTAGACCAGCAGGAAGATTTTAAACTCTATCCTTTGACTCACTGGAAGCCAGTGTAGTGATTTCATGACCGGTGTAATGTGGTCCAGTTTCCTGGGGTTTGTAAGGACTCTGGCGGCAGCGTTCTGGATCAGCTGCAGCTGCCTGATAGATTTCTTGTTAAGGCCTGTAAAGATGCCATTGCAATAATCCAACCTACTGAAAATGAATGCATGAATAGGTTTTTCCATGTCTTGTTTAGACAGAATCCCCTTTCAATTCTAGCAATGTTTTTCATTTGGTAACAGGCAGATTTAGTGATAAACTTTAGATGGCTGTTGAAGTTCAGATCTGAGTCAATAATTACACCAAGTTTTCTGGCTTGATTTGTAGCTGTCAATGACACGGAGCCAAGGTGACACAAAAGGTAGTCGTTTAATGAAAATGCAAGGCTTCGATCCAGGGGCGGGCGACACGCCAAACATATATCAGGATTTTTTTTAAATAAAATCGCAATTTTGATTTTATCACAATCTTAAATTGGAAAAACCCCTCCTTTTCTACCTTCTTGAACGGTACCATATCCTTTGCCATATAAAAGGCAACATCTTCTGCTACCTCTTTCCATCGCTTGCTTGACTTGTCAAATGTTAATGTTGTCGGTTTGGTCTCACTATGCTGCTGCCTGCGGCGCCGCTGGGCCCCTGGCCGTTTGGCCCTCACCAGACTGCTCGGGGTGCTTCCTCTTCAGGGGATTAAACCGATTCATCGTGTTACCACCCGACATGCGAACGGGTTCCATGCAAACTTTGCAAATTACATTTGCTTGAGCTCGATCACAAAATCCAACCGATTCCATATAATTGAGGTGGATTTTTTGCGACCAACTCCGTTTGGCTTTCAGCCATCTCTCTCCATGCGCTACCTCTACATGCACAAACAAGGAGGCGGGTAGGAAAGCAGGTCACTGCCCGTAATTTGCTATGATTGGTCGGTCAGGTTGACAAGGTCAATACGCCTGGTGAGTCGGTGCGTCAGCATAGAACTGCAATTTCTAGAATGTGCCTAGATGATCCCACGATCTCTGCAGTTTGAAAGATCATCTTCACGTTGTAATCCTTCACGATCTAATATCGTCATATCGCTCACCCCTAGTTCGACGTCACTTCCGGCATCGATGTCGGGGTGTGGTTTCAGAATTACTGCAGGTCCTGGAGTCATCTAGTGTGAACAGGACAACAGTTGTAATTCACCCACTAAAGTAAATTGGTCATCGTTACATCGTTGCTCGTCGCCTCAGTCATTGGTATATGTTCATTTATAAAGCCATTCTGGGTAAAATTCCTTCTTATTTATCTTCTCTTTTAACATGGAAACAAGGAGGTTACAATCTCCGCTCAATGAACATTTTGCATTTGGTTGTTCCAAAAATAAGAAGGGAATTTGGGAAGAATGCTTTTAGGTTTTCAGCACCAGATGCTTGGAGTAAACTTCAATCCGAACTGCTTTTATGAAAGTTCAGACTGTCTGTATGCAAGTGTTTTAATTAATTATGTCTTTATGTAATTAATGTATTTGTTTGTCTGTTTTTTATCTTTGAATTCTGTAACTATGTTGCTGCTATCTTGGCCAGGTCTCCCTTGTAAAAGAGACCCCCGATCTCAATGGGACTAACCTGGTTAAATAAAGGCTAAATAAAAAAAATCTCCTTCCTGTCTTCATATGTGTCGAAGAAGAAAATAAAATTAATTGATTAAGTATTTTGAATTTGAACTAGGGCTGCAACTAACGACTATTTTAATAGTCGACTAGTCGCCGACTATTGAAACGATTAGTCGCCTAATCGGATAATTAATATTTTTTCCTTAAATTTAGTACGAGGTTGCTTTAATTATGTGGCAAATGATAATAAACGCAAGAAAGATGGGTAATTCAATGAAAACTAGATATTTTATTCAACTTCTTCGGACTACATGCATTTAATTTAAAATACTTTTGTCAGGCACAGTCAGGCATAACGTTAAAGCTCTCTTTTAAAGCCAAAATACGCTTAATATCTTACCAAGGCAAGTCCGTTTCGTTCAACTGTCAGAGGTGCTTTCTCTTCAAATGCTCGTGCATTACCGACGTGCTCCCGTGATAAGCAAGGTCGGCTTTGCAAACCTTGCAAGTCATCTTTTCGCTGTATCCAGGCTAAAAGGCTCCCAAACATTTGAAGCTTTGTTACATGCAGCTGCTGTACAGGACGCCGTCATTTTTGTTTACCCAATACCACTCGGCCGAGACGCTATTGTGCATGCTCGACTCTTTGTATTGAAATGAGATTGTATTGAAGTGAGATGCCTCACTCCATTGGAAAAAACACGTCTGGCGACAATTGTCGACAATGGAATTCATTGTCGACAATCTAGATTATCGATTTTTGTCGACAACGTCGATGAATCGTTGCAGCCCTAATTTGAACTTGTGTGTTGTTGTGTGTGTTTGGGACAGGTGATGCCTGAGGGATCTCGTAGCTCCGCCCCCCACAACTCCATGGGTGAAGGTAAGAACCTCCTCCTCCGACTGCACAGACTCATCTGTGGTTGAAGATTTCCTGGCCCTCCTGACCGAGAGCTGGCGGTTCAGTTCTGGTTCTGGTTTTAAACAGCTGAAACAGAAGAACCAGGGGAGGTTCTGTTCTGGTTCCTGTAGACCCGTGTCTTCCAACGTCTCAGAGTTCAGTTTCTAGGAGTCCGTCGTGGTTTGGTTAGTCTTACGATGAAGGCGACCTTCAGAAGGACTGTGAGGGTTGGAGGTGGACGGGTTTCAGAGGACGCTGTGATTGGATGGAAACTTCTAGAACTGCAGGCCGTCCCTGCAGCCGATGCGGGATCTGCACGTCTGCAGCTCCAGCGGATCACAGATCCGTCTTTGTCAGACAGAATCAGAGCCCTCTTTCTTCTCGGGAGGGGGGAGCCGGCGGCGCTCACGTCCCATCGACTGTCTGCAGGACAAAAGACCAGTGTCCGCAGAGCGTGGGGGGCGGAGCCAACAGTACACCTGTTACACAGGTGTGGGATGTCCTGGTGCTGAGGGAGGACCACGCAGACAGGAAGTACACGTCAGTCTGAGGTGGTTTACGCCGAAGTGCTTCCTGTTTTGGTCCAGGTTCAGGTTCAGTCCTCCTCTGGAGGAAGGCGGTTCTGTCGCATCTAGGAGGTGGCGTCTCTCTCTGCTGCTCTCTCTGAGGATTACGCAGACAGGAAGTACAAACATCCTCAATCAGCATGTTTATCAGTAGCTGACTCACCACTGCCCCCTGGTGGATATGTTGCTCAGCGACCAAGACGAACGCAGTCTCAGGTACAAAGAGAAGTGACGTTAACAACGTTAACGGACAGAAGTACAGACGTATGAACCTGGATCCAGACCCCGGTGGTCAGTAGAGGGACTGCAGGTCTGGATCCAGACCCTGGTCCATTATGTACCAGGTACCCAGTTGTTATGTGTCTGCTGCAGTGACAAAACAGTTTCCATCCATCCACCCATTCATCCATCCATCCATCCGTCCATGCATCCATCCATCCATCCATCCATCCATCCATCCACCCATGCATCCATCCACCCATGCATCCATCCACCCATGCATCCATCCACCCATCCATCCATCCACCCATGCATCCATCCATCCACCCATCCATCATCCATCCATCCACCCATGCATCCATCCATCCACCCATGCATCCATCCATCCACCCATCCATCATCCATCCATCCACCCATGCATCCATCCATCCACCCATCCATCCATCCATCCATCCACCCATCCATCATCCATCCATCCACCCATGCATCCATGCATCCATCCATCCACCCATCCATCATCCATCCATCCACCCATGCATCCATCCATCCATCCATCCACCCATCCATCCATCCATCCATCCACCCATCCATCATCCATCCATCCACCCATGCATCATCCATCCATCCACCCATGCATCCATCCATCCACCCATCCATCATCCATCCATCCATCCATGCATCATCCATCCATCCACCCATCCATCCACCCATGCATCCATCCATCCATCCACCCATGCATCCATCCATCCACCCATCCATCATCCATCCATCCACCCATGCATCATCCATCCATCCACCCATGCATCCATCCATCCACCCATGCATCCATCCATCCACCCATGCATCCATCCATCCACCCATGCATCATCCATCCATCCACCCATGCATCATCCATCCATCCACCCATGCATCCATCCATCCACCCAACCATCATCCATCCATCCATCCATCCATCCATCATCCATCCATCCACCCATCCACCCATCCATCCACCCATGCATCCATCCATCCACCCATGCATCATCCATCCATCCACCCATGCATCATCCATCCATCCATCCATCCATCATCCATCCATCCACCCATGCATCATCCATCCATCCATCCATCATCCATCCATCCACCCATGCATCATCCATCCATCCATCCACCCATCATCCATCCATCCACCCATGCATCCATCCATCCACCCATTCATCCATCCATCCACCCATCATCCATCCATCCACCCATGCATCCATCCATCCACCCATTCATCCATCCATCCACCCATGCATCCATCCATCAATCCACCCATCCATAAAGGTCCTGTCACTGATTGAGGTCTGGGTTTCGGGTTCTCTTCTGGGTCCGGGCCCTGGTCCATGCACTGGTCCTGGTCCTGGTCCAGGTCCTGGTCCTGGTCCTGGTCCTGGTCCTGGTCCAGGCCCTGACCAGGTCCTGGTCCAGCTCCTGGTCCAGGTCCAGGTCCTGGTCCAGGTCCTGGTCCAGGTCCTGGTCCTGGTCCTGGTCCAGCCCCTGGTCCTGGTCCAGGTCCTGGTCCAGGTCCAGGTCCTGGTCCTGGTCCTGGTCCAGCAGGGTCTTACTCCGTGGGTGGAGGCGGCTCCACCTCCTGACCTCCAGCAGGTGGTGTTTGTCTCTGCTGCTCCTCTAAAGCTAATTGGATTAAGCCCCGCCCTCCTCGCGCCGGGCCAGCAGGTGGATTCTGTCAGGCCAAATAGACCAGAGTCGGCTTGGATCAGACAGTCCTGGTCCTGGTTTCCGCGGGACCTTTTCCCTCTGCAAACGGCGCTTCCTTCCAGGTAGCCTGGGACTTTACAGCTTGGTGCAGGACTGTTTCCAGAGCAGAGCAGTCTGAAGGTACGTTCTGCAGGTGGACCGGCCCTTCTGTGTTTGTGTTGGTGCAGCCGGACCCTCTGGTGGGGTCTGTTGGGGGGTTCTGGTGGAGCAGGGGGTCCAGAGACACCTGTGGCTCAAATCTGAGGGTGTTGTCAGCTAAGCTTGGTTGTGGGGGGGGGTCCCTGCAGGACAGCAGCTCTTTCATCCTGAAGGTCAGAGCTCTAAATGGAGCGGTCACCGTAGCAACAGCCTGTGACACAGAGCAGAGAGGGGGAACCTGTGATTGGATATTGATCTGATTATTAGATATTGATCGCAGCAGGGGTTGTGTGACTGTGTGTGTGTGTATGTGTGCGTGCATGTCCTATCTCTCTCTGCACTTGAGGCTAATCCCAGGTCACATGATTCTTAATCACCATGGGAACCAGCTGGCCGTAACTGTGTTACATAAGACAGGTGCTGCAATGTCACGCATGCTTCATCATCACCATGGCAACAATGGTTTATAGTGAACTGATGCCGTTTTGTACTGGTCTTCCCCGAACCACCGCTGATCCACCGCTGAGAAAGACATGATCAATATCTGCTCCAGTAGGATGCAGCTGCAGCCAGGTGCTGCTAATCATCATCATTGATAAGCGCGTTTACTGGTCTGGAGTTTACTGGTCTGGAGTTTACTGGTCTGGAGTTTACTGGTCTGGAGTTTACTGGTCTGGAGTAGTAGCAAAAGGGAAGGACAACAACAGTGACCTTAGAGAAGCAACTGCTGCCGCATCAGTCTGGAAAGGGTTAGAAAACATTTCCAGACTGTTCTCATTTCCTGAGTTCTTTATTATATAATGAAAAGAAGATTTTTGAGTGACAGTTGTCAGTGTTCCCAGTAGTGGACATCCCAGATCAGACCATGACACGGTCAAAGAAATACAAAAACCCCAAGAGCTGAGGTGTCTGCATGTTGTGCAGGTGAAGTCCTGCCTTTTTTTTTTTAATATTTATAATTTTTATTTTTCAAAATTTAGACAAAGAAAAAAAAGTTAACACCACATTTCACATAACAAAAAGAAAAACATTACAATGACAAAAAAAAAGACGGGGGGGGCGGGGAGGAAGGGTTGGTACAGATAAACTTTGGAGATGGTGGTGCCTCTAGCGTCAGTTCAGGTCCAGCTCTAAAAGAAAAATAAGTAACATAAAATAAAAAGCATATTCATTGTCTTTAAGGATTGAGGTTGCCTTTTCCATTGACAATAAATCCAAAAAGTCCTTCAGCCAATTATATTTATGAAAGCAGTTTGACTTGCGAATCTTCCAATTCATAAGTATTGTCCTCTTCACAGACAGAAAAGCTAGGGCAATGATACGTTGCATGATTTTTACATGTATATTTTCCACTGAACTCCCCAATACACATACAACAGGACATTGAGGAATATGAATATTCAAAATAGCTTTTAAAATGTCAATTACTTCAGACCAGAATTGTTGGACCGCTGGGCAGAACCATAGTAGATGCATAAATGTACCAAGCTCACCACAGCCATTAGTCCTGCCTTTAACCCAAAGAGAGCTGGGAGGGATGGACTCCAGCAGATCCTGGTGGCCCTGAATGAGCATGAGTCTCCTGGAGGAAACCTCCTCTGTCTAAAGAGAACCTGGAAGCAGGACGGAGGTACAGAAACCTGCACCTGAACAAACCAGCAGACTTATGGACCCATGAGACCAACGTGGACATGTTTGGTTTGGTCAGACCAACTGTCAAGCACGGAGGTGGAGGGATGCTGGTCTGGACCTGGACACCTGTCAGTCACTGAGGAGACCATGAACTCCTCTGTAGAGCAGAGTCTTCTAGAGACACATGTGGGGACTTCTGACTGATGGATGAAGACTGAAACCGGGTCATGTGACAGGAAATGATCCCAAACACAGCAGCAGGTCTACATCAGAATGATGAAAATAAAAGAATCCAGGGGCCAGATTCACCAAAATGTTCTTAAGAACGATCTTAAGAAATGTCTTAAGATCTAAAATTAAAGAGTTCATAAGAAAGTTCTTAAGTGCAATTCCTCAATATTTTCTTAAGAACCGTCTTAAGAACTGTCATTTCTTATGGATTTCTTATTTTTATTCTTATTTTTCCTACTTAAGAACTTCTTAAAATATGTCATTGCATTGCACGCGCGAACAAACAACATTTATACAGGTAGTTTGCATCTTAACCCTCAGTCACTCACTAAACATGGAGAAGGAGAGAAAGAGATGCAGGAACTTTTCAAGGTTATGGTGGATGAGATTAATGTGCGAAAAAAAAACTATTGGGGAAAATTAATAATAATTAACTACCACGCTAACTAACATGCTAAAAAACAGTTAACAGGCTCTTTATGTAATTAATTACAAAGTATATCCTCAAACTATGACCTACTAGTCTAAACTTGTCTAAAATGTGTTGAAAAAGATGATATTAGAGGCTTTACCTTTTCACAGAGGAAACTTTAAGACAGGTCAAGGTTGTCTTAAAGTTAAGAAAAAAGTCAAGAACAAATTTGAGAACTTTTATTTCAAGAATACCACCAAGTTTTTTCTTAAGAAGAAACTTAATAAGAAAGTTGAGAAAATACTTAAGAACTTTTTTGGATAATATGACTTCTTGTCTTTTTTCTTCTTAAGACTGAACTTAAGAAAAAAAAATGACACTTAAGAAGATTTTTTTTCTTAAGAATGTTTTGTGAATCCGGCCCCTGTTCTGAAACGACCTGGTCCAAGTCCAGACCCGGACCTGGTTTGGATGCTGAGTGCCCCCTCCCCCTGCTATCCTCTCTTTCTGTCATTGATTATCTTCCTAAACCACTCAGACACATTACTGCCAGTCACGTTGCCATGGCGATGTTTGAGAAGCAGGAAATTGTTTCATGGGGCTCCTTCCTGTTCAGGTCACATGACTCAGGCGAGCTTCCCCTGACTGTTGTTGGTTCACCTGGTCAGAGCTGCAGCCGGCGGGTTGTGGAGTCAGCTGACTGATTGGTGGGCTCAGGACCGGTGTGGCTGCTTTCATCCGAGCAGATGGGTTCTGCGTTCTGGATTAAGCGGCGACCTCATCCTCATTAGATTACACAGATTACACGTTAACTCGGCCGTGTTCCTGACCTGTGAGGACATTCCTCCCGCCAAACATCCTGCTGACCTTTGAAGACGTGGTGTGTTCAGGGACAGGTCGATGTCAGACTCCTGATAGGACTGACAGTCTAGCTCTGACCTCAGAAAGGTTCTTGCTGGAGATATAATAGTAATAATAATGATAATAAACTTTATTTATATAGCACCTTTATTAAAAAGGTTACAAAGTGCTTCCCAAGAACAATAAAATACATCAAGATAAAAATACAGTGCTGAAAGATCCTACGTGTTCGTTTGTCTGATGCACCATAAGAAAACCAGTGAACATAAATCAAAGTTATTACAAGCTTTATTATATCATGCACAATGTTTTCCAGCCGGAGGTGCACTTTTCTCAAACCACATAGGTAGGAGAGAAAAATGCATGCGGTAGTCATCGATCCAGTCGTATTTATACTAAAAAGGGAGGTGTTCTTTGTACGTAAACCCCATCTACCAAACATATCAGACCTTCAGTTGTATGTCCCTGTTTATTGCTTCCTACTTAAGATGTCAACCCAGATTACGGATGAGACCCATCAGTGTTAAAACATCTGTTTATCTTCATTGTCTTCACTTAACGAAGAGTAAATATCTGAACTATTTTAAAAGCCTAGTCATAAACCCTGCAACTAGAGAAAACAGCCTAAACTATAGCTGAACTCCTGAACAGGCAAACAGAGAAAAACCACCAGTGTAGAATCTTATAGAAAAACCCTTCAAACTCTTAAACAATTTAATAAAATCCTAACAGTGCATAGTGGATAAGAACATAAGACAGCAACAACCAGGTCTAAAATTAATACCAATATTCACACCACAATGAAAGCTTTTCTAAAAAGGAATGTTTTTAGTAAATATTTAAAGCAGTGGGGGATTTAGCTGATCTCAGCAGGTAAAGAGTTCCAAAGTTTGGGCCCTGGGAACGATCAGATAATAATAATACCTTTATTTATAGAGCACTTTTCAAAAACAAGTCACAAAGTGCTTTACATGCAATTAAAAACAGGAAACAAACAATTAGTACAATATTAAGACACAATTGAGAGATAATAAAAACAGACAAATAATACAATCAGTTAAATGCAAGTCTAAAATAGTGAGTTTTTAAAAGTGACTTAAAAGAAGACAATGTGTTAGCTCCCCTGATCTCCTCCGGCAGGTCATTCCATAAGCGAGGGGCTAAAACAGAAAAGGCCCGGTCACCCTTGGTCTTTAAGTTAGACCAAGGAATGGCCAGGAATGACCCACCAGAGGATCTCAGGGTGCGTTCAGGCTCGTATGAGGTCAGGATCAGAGGCCACTACTGGCTGATCTGAGGGAGCCCTGGCAGGTAGGGGGTTAAAAGTTCTTTAAAATAACTAGCGGCTTGGTTATTTAGGGCCTTAAAAGTCAGCAATAGAATTTTAAAATCAATGCTATATTGAACAGGAAACCAGTGAAGGGACAACAGAATTGGAGTGATATGTTCCAATTTTCTTGAGGCAGTGATCAGACGAGCAGCGGCGTTTTATACTGACTGAAGGCTCATGGAGATGTGGTGTTCATGTTCTCTAAAAGGGGCATTTGAGGCCTGCAGGAACCCAGAGGCTCCTCGCTGACAATCACCCCCTCTTCTATCTCTTGTGGTGCAGTTAGCCGACCTGGGAGGGTTCTGGAATGATCTGGTTGCTGCCAGAGCTAGAACCCGATGATCCGGAGACAGTCCAGCGCTGGTTCCTGCTGGTTCCTGCTGGTTCCAGCTGGTTCCTGCTGGTTCCTGCTGGTTCCAGCTGGTTCCTGCTGGTTCCAGCTGGTTCCTGCTGGTTAACAGCTTTCAGCCAGAGATGATTCAAGGATTCAAGGAAACTTTATTGTCATTCGAATCACATTTGCGTGAGGTGGAACGAAATTGCGTACACACGGTCCCGGTTAATCCAATATAATGAAAGAACATGTAAACATGTGAAAACTAATAAAAATAGAAGAAAATAAGTAAAAGTAGAAGTGATAAAATGAGTGCAACAACTTGAGTATCAATATCCGTGTATATATAATACATGGAGTGTAGGTATGATAAATTATATAACAAAATGACTTGGCTTGATGACCAGCATCGATAAAGTGAGTGTCCATTAAAGTTTCAGTAAATTGACAGGACAGTGTCAGTAAAATGTTAGTAAAGTGACATTCAAATTTTAATAAAGTGACAGTAAGAGTCAGTAAAGTGTCAGCAGTGATCACAGCGACAGCTATAATTTCTGTCCATTTGTATTCAAGAGACTTCCAGCTTCCAGAATGAAGCTGTTTCTCAGTGTGGTGGTTTTACTTGATGCTCCTGCCTGAGGGGACTGGGACCAAGAGTGTGTGTGTTCTGGGTGAAGGGGAAGGGGGTCCGGCGTGATGCATCTGGGGGTGTATATGTCCGTAATGGTGGCTGTAGGTGCACCAGTCCTCCAAGTGTTCCACCTCCTGCCAGTAGCCAGACTCGTTTATTGTTTGTGATGCATCCAAGCGCTGCTATGTCGTCTGCAAACGTTACGATATAACAGTCTGGACAGGTGAGCGGTCATATGTAAGTAGCTTGTAAAGGAAGGGACTTGGCACACAGCCCTGAGGGGAGCTGAGGACTATGGGAGATGAGGAGACACTGACTACGTTTCCATGCATCAATAACCCTTTTCTAACTGCAATATTAGCAATAACCCGGTTTTGCACGGCCATGTAAACACCAATAACCCCTTTGAATAACTGGAATTTGCTCATATTCCGGTTTTTAAAAACCCCAAAATGACCCCTGGGTTACTCCTTTTCTAACCCGTGTATTTGGTCATGTAAACGCCTAACGGGATATCCATATCAAAAGGAACAGGAATTTGTTTTCTGGGCATGTTCTTTTTGCAAGGAATCTTGGTCTTTTGAGTCCAGGAAGTTCTTATAAACACGGAGAAACGCAAGACCAGGAGGAGACTAATCACTTCATAAATGTAATGAACAATATGAACATTTTGGCATTTGTAGACGGTAGAAAGTACCGGGATAGCCAGATTTACAAAAAGGTGAATCAAAAGATGCGCGAAGCAGGATTTGTAGGAACGCCAGACCAGATCAAGCTCCGCTGGAAGACGCTGGAAAAGGAGAACTACAGGACCGAGAAACAAAACGACTTCTACTTGGCTGTTCATTATCCACCGTGCTGCTGTTATTGTTGTTTTGGATTTGGATACAGGAAGAAGAAGCGGAAATGACGGTAATTGCGTCATGACGTTCTCCGCGCGTCGCTGGTTTGATCCAGATATCCCAAATGATTAATTTCCATGTATACAGGGATAACCCCGTTTGCTCATACATGGAAACAGATTATTCCCAATGTTTCAGTAACCGGAATATTGACCTTAACCCGAATTTTGGCTGCATGTAAACGTAGTCACAGTGGGTCCTCACAGGCCTGTTGGTCAGTAAATCCAGAAGATAGCTGCTTCATGCTGGTTAGCTAAGCTTTAACCCAGAACCTTTCCAGACCAGAACAGGTGTAGACGACAGACAATGACTGCGTTTACATGCACTCAATAACCCTTTTAAAACCTGAATATTGGCAATAACCCGAATTTGCACGGCCATGTAAACACCAATAACCCCTTTGAATAACCCGAATTTGCTCATATTCCAGTTTTAAAAAACCAGAATACTGGGTCATGTAAACGCCAAACGGAATATCCCCATCAAAAGGAACAGGAATTTGTTTTCTGTGCATGCTCTTTTCGCAAGGAATCCTGGTCTTTTGAGTCCAGGAAGTTCTTATAAACATGGAGAAACACAAGACTAATCACTTCATAAATGTAATGAAGGATATGAACATTTCTGCATTTGTAGACGGTAGAAAGTACCGGGATAGAAGATTTACAAGAAGGTGAGCGAAAAGTTGCACGAAGCAGCATTTGTTTTGAATTTGGATACAGGAAGAAGAAGCGGAAATGACGGGAATTACGTCATCACCTTCTCTGCGCGTCGCTGGTTTGATCGGGATATCCCAAATGATTAATCACCATGTATACAGGGATAACCCTGTTTGCTCACGCATGGAAACAGAATATTCCGAATGTTTCAGTAACCGGAATATTAGTAATAACCCGAATTTTGACTGCATGTAAACGTAGTCACAGAGGTGTTCAGAGGGGGGGACTGCAGGTCAGGGTGCAGCTCTGGAAGCTCTGGATGCTCTTGAAGCTCTGGCCTGCAGACGTGTACAGAAGAGAGAAAGAGGGGCAGACCAGCACAACAAACTACCAGAACAATGCAACCCAGTTCATCCTAGAAACATTGCTTGTGTTAGTTGTTTAACTTTATTCATTCTTTGAGTCCAGAAAAAATGTGTCATGAAACCTCCAAGGCTGTTTGCAGTTTCAGCTGCGTTTCAGGGTCCCCGTGTTTGTTTTTATTGAGTCCGTGTCCACAGACGGCCCTGGCACTCGGTCCTGGTGGTGATGAAAGTCACAGCATGACGACACGTCACAGCTGAAGAGCCCCGTTGTCTCCGGAACAGCTGACCATTGTACTGAGCCGTAGCTCCGCCCCCCTGAGACGCTGCGAGACACAAACAAACAAACCAGAGACGCTGCTTTCAGGTCCGCAGAGACTCGGTTTCTGTCCTACGCTCAGACCGAAACCAGACACAGTTCTGCAGATGCACAGGAAGTGTTCTGGTCTCGGGGGTGAAGCAGCGCCTCCTGCTGGTGAACGTCAGGATCTGACGCTGAAGAACCAGCTGGGACCAGTGGATCTCCAATCACACCTCATCCAGAGGGATCGTCTCAGCTCCGGTGCCTTGGCTGTTGTTTGTTCGTGTAGTTAGACCAAGCTCTTAGTGGTTTTATTCTCTTCGGAGCACAAGCTGAAGATTGGATGAAGGTTGTAATAAATCTACGCAACCGCTCAAATGTTTGAACATACTTTCCCAGCCAATAAATAAGATAAGATAAGACTTTATTGATCCCACAGGGGGAGTTTTGTGCATATCCACAGCTCAAGAACAAAGAAAGATGAATGAAATTAGATAAGACAAAATACAATACTATATACAACGGTAGCTGATATTTATGTACAAGCATACACCGTACGTATTATGAATGGAGGGTTGCGAAGATATCGAAATAAATAATGTTTTACTATAAATAAGACACACATATATATATATACACACGCACACACACACACACACGCACACACACACACACACACACACACACACACACACAGTGGGGCAAGTCAGACACCAATTGTGCAAGTTCTCCAACTTAAAAAGATAAGAGAGGCCTGTAATTTTCATCACAGGTAACTTCAACTATGTTACACGGATCAGTCGTCCTGGTCCCTTTGCAGAAAAACATCCCCAAAGCATGATGTTTCCACCCCCGTGCTTCACAGTAGGTTTGGTGTTCTTTGGATGCAACTCAGCTTTCTTTCTCCTCCAAACACAACAAGTTTCTACCAAAAAGTTCTATTTTGGTTTCATCTCACCATATAACATTCTCCCAATCCTCTTCTGCATCATCCAAATGCTCTCTAGCAAACTTCAGACCTGGACATGTCCTGTCTTCAGCAGGAACGTCTGGCCCTGCAGGATCTGAGTCCCTGATCGTAGTGAGTTACTGATGTTTCCTTTGTTACTCTGGTCCCAGCTCTCCGCAGGTCATTCACTAGGTCCCCGTGGGTTCTGGGATCTTTACTCACCGTTATTGGGATCATTTTTACCCTCCGGGGTGAGATCTTGGAGCCCCACATGGAGGGAGATTATCAGTGTCTTGTATGTTTCCATTTTCTAATATTTGCTCCCACAGTTGATTTCTTCACACCAAGCTGATTCAGTCTTCCAGCTTGGTGCAGGTCTACAGTTTAGTAAAGAAGAAGTTACAGGTCTGTGAAAGCCAGAAATCTTGCTTGTTTGTAGGTGACCAAATACTTATTTTACCCAGGAATTTACCAATTAATTCCATAAAAATCCTACAATGTGATTTCCTGGATTCTTTCCTCCCATTCTGTCTCTCATAGTTGAAGTTACCTATGATGAAAATTACAGGCCTCTCATCTTTTTGTGGGAGAAGTGGGAGAACTTGCACAATTGGTGGCTGACTAAATTCCCCTAAATTGTTTTTTCATATATATATATATATATATATATATATATATATATATATATATATATATATTAGGGCTGCAACTAACTGTTATTTTAGTAACCGATTAATTGGTCGATTATTTATCCGATGAATCGGACTAAGCACACAAAAAACTGATGCCCAAATGGTCAGTTTCAATAATATGAAACAACAAAAAATTAATAAACGTTTGCCAAATAGCTTCAGTGAAAAGCATTAAAAATGTAGACCAAAATACGTGAGTGATGTGGGCCGTCCATGATGGACGTCAGCTTCACCAACATCCTCCTGATGAATGATAAATATGTAAATATGTAAGAGTATCAATAAAGGTGTCGAATCCGTTTTGGCTTAAATGTTAAAAACTTGCATTTCTAGTCTTTAAATGGTTAAAACTGAGATTTTTCACTTTTGTTTGATGTGCTGCATGTTTCTGTAACTGCAAAGATCTGAAGATCACAGACTTTATCCTTCTGCTGTTTAGTCTTTATATGTAAATGTACTTTATTTATATATCCCTTTACAGTCACCTCTAGGTGAGCCAAAGTGCTTTACAGAATAAAACATACAGAAATAGAACATACAATTATAAGACAGAGCAAAAAATAAAATAGAATTAAAAAAAGAATAAAAAGTGTCACCACACTACTGGGTATTCTAAATAAATAGGTTTTAAGCCTTGATTTCAAAAGGCCCAGGACCCTCCTTCAACTCCTCCTCCTCCTGTGGTCCCTCCTTCCAGAGCTCCTCTTCTGATTCCTGCAGGATTCCAGTTATTCCTCTGGTTTGTCCTCGTGGAGCATTCAGGTGTCTTTGAAGCTGCAGGAGGTTTTTGTGTCGCACCGTTCAGAGGTGATGGGGTATCAGAGGAGTCTGTGGAGGAGTCTGGCCGGAGGAGGAGGAGGAGGAGGAGGAGATGTTGCCGTGGTGAGGTGTTCGTGTTCAGAGGAGCAGGTGAAGATCTCCTTCAAGACCACCGTGGAGGAGCGACGGGTCAGACGGGTGTACGTTCGGCGCTGGTTTGGTGAGTCTGGTCTAAACTGGACTTCATCAGCTGTTTTCACTGTAAACATCAAGATGAATGCGTCTCCATGGCAACAGGAGTAGGAAGTGTAAGGCTGAATTTATATATGCACGAACACAACGCTTTCTACATGGGTGGGATGCTGGTACTGGTTCTGATGCGTATTTTGATGCTGGTACTGGTTCTGGTGCTGTTTCTGGCTGTGCTTTGACTTATGGAGCTGGTACCGGTTCTGGTTTTGAAGTTTGTTGTGGTTCTGATTCTGGTTTTGGATCTGATTCTGGTCCTTGTTATGATGTTGGTTCTGGCTGTGCTTCGAGTTACAGAGCTGGTTCTGGTTTTGATGCTGGTTTTGATTCTGATGCTGTTTCTGCTTTGGTTCTGGTTCTGTCAGTGTTCTTCCTGCAGCTCCAACTGCTTGCAGCTGTTTGAAAGTAAACTCTGAGCTCTGACTGGTCCGCCCTTATCGGTAGTAAACTCCCCCACTTCCTGCAGGGTCAGTGAACGCCTCGCCGGCAGCCAACGGACTGGGATCTGTTTTCATTCAAACAGGCGCTGCTCCTCCCTGCTGCAGAGTGAGTCCAGCTGAGTCTCTGTTACAGAACCGCCCCAGCCACACGGCTTACAGCATGTTGGGCTTTATTCACATACAGAACCCAGTCTCAGGAGAGTATCGGTGGGATCTCTGCTTCTACCGGGTCAGGGTCTCGCTTCACAAGACCATAAAGCTGCTGTCAATGCCGAGCTGATTCATTCCAGGAAGCAGGAATATTGCACTTCTTTTCCTGTTGACAAGGAACTAGATCCAGACCTGCACTTCTCCTGACCACCAGATTATTGATCCAGACCTGCAGTTCCTCTACAGACCACTAGGGACTGTGCTCAGCTCCTGGTTGCCCAGTCTGCTCACCCTGTGCGCCACCTTGAGGTACCTGGGCAAAGGAGGTTTTCATTTTAGCAGCAGTTGTTTCCACGGTGAAGTCAAGTAAGACATTTTTGTAGCTTTTCAAAACCGGGAATCCAAATAAAATTTGTATTTGGTTTTTGGTCATTTGGAGGCTTCCACAAGTCTGTTACCGTGGAGATCTACAACGTCAGAGGAGAAGCTTGATGCTCTCATTCCTGATCATGACACCTCTGCACCACCCTATAATCCAAAAAAGGTTTTATACATTAAACACTAAATAAATTACCCAATATACCGACAATGATTTAAATTTGTTATTAAGATGGATGCTAGTGTTTTATCCGAGTCCGGTCTGGAGTCACTCGAGTCCAAGTCAAGTCCACATAACACACTTGTCAGCCTTTTAAACACATGAGCAGTCTGTGAAACTCATATTAAGCATCTCTAATCAATCAGCTTCTTTTAACATTGGATACCTTTTTGTTTTTGTTCAACACAACCTGATGGAGGCTAATGTTACCTAGTTAGCATCAACAGGCTACCAGACTGGCTAGCAGCGCTGCAGGCTAGCAGAGGGCTAGCATCAACAGGCTAGCAGATTGCTAGCATCAACAGGCTAGCAGAAGGCTAGCAGTGCTGCAGGCTAGCAGATGGCTAGCATCAACAGGCTAGCAGAGGGCTAGCAGAGGGCTAGCAGCGCTGCAGGCTAGCAGAGGGCTAGCATCAACAGACTAGCAGATTGCTAGCATCAACAGGCTAGCAGAAGGCTAGCAGCGCTGCAGGCTAGCAGATGGCTAGCATCAACAGGCTAGCAGAGGGCTAGCAGAGGGCTAGCAGTGCTGCAGGCTAGCAGATTGCTAGCATCAACAGGCTAGCAGAGGGCTAGCATCGACAGGCTAGCAGATGGCTAGCAGAGGGCTAGCAGCGCTGCAGGCTAGCAGAGGGCTAGCATCAACAGACTAGCAGATTGCTAGCATCAACAGGCTAGCAGAAGGCTAGCAGCGCTGCAGGCTAGCAGATGGCTAGCATCAACAGGCTAGCAGAGGGCTAGCAGAGGGCTAGCAGTGCTGCAGGCTAGCAGATTGCTAGCATCAACAGGCTAGCAGAGGGCTAGCATCGACAGGCTAGCAGATGGCTAGCAGTGCTGCAGGCCAAGGCTGTGCAGTGCCTAACCTGCAGGTACCTATCAGCTGCCTCCACAGTCCCGCAGGCCAAAATGCCCGATACTCCTCCTTCAGCATGATGGCATCCCTCACTGCTGGTGTCCCCCAGCGTGTTTGGGATTACCGCCGAGATCAGCACCGTCCGCCTTCCGGCCACAGCTCCGGTTAGCTGCCTCGACAACGGTGGAGCGGATCGTAGGCCACCATGGCTGAGGCTGTGCTGGAGATGGGAATTCTCTGACAGGGGACTCCACCAGACGAGCATACCAGGTCTGACTGGCTTCTTCCCCCACAATCAGAGCCAACTCACCACCAGGTGGTGATCAGTGGGGATCAGTTTCCCGTCTTCACCCGAGTGTCCAAGACATGCAGCTGCAAGACCGATGACATGACAACGAAGTGGATCATTGATCTGCGTCCTAGGGTGTCCTGGTGCCAAGTGGACACGTGAAAACCCTGATGTTTGAACATGGTGTTAGTTATGGACAATCTGTGACGAGCACAGAGCATCACTTGGTGGGACGGGCCGTTCCTCCTCATCACACCCTTCCAGGTCTCACTGTCCCTGGCCACATGAGCATCAAACTCCCCCAGCAGGGGTAATTTCCCCACCAGAGAGGTGACGTTCCACGTCCCCAGAGCCAGCTTTTGGAGCCGAGGACCAGACCAACAGGGTCTCCGTCTTCGGGCACCACCCTGCTAGCATTGCACCTGGTCCCATGGCACCTACCACCGATGGGGAGCCCTTGGAAAGAGGTTATCTCTGTGGACCGTGCCCAGCCGGACCCATTAGATAGATTAGAGCTTTATTGTCATTGTTATATAACAACGAAATAAAGTGCCATCAGTGAGTGCTAAAAAATGTATATATAAATACTATAGTATATATAAAACATTTGCACACGACATAAAATAAAACAAATAACTGAAAAAAAGAGGATCCATGTTCTTTGTCAACATTGGGGCTTTTTGGAGTTGTGCTCTGTGTGGCTCCCAAAATGGTTGGAACACAAAGACTCCTCCGCGATAAAGTGGCAGCTTAAGGAGATATTTTCAGGTTTATTGTGGTGCGTAACTGCTTCTAAACTGAAAGGAGTCAGACAGACAGAATCCGGTGGGTTTTCAAAAGAAAACGCTGCTCATGGACTCATTTATGCAATCTCCACAACCCTTCATCCTTAATACGTACGGTGTATGCTTGTACATAAATACCAGCTACCGTTGTATATAGTATTGCATTTTATCTTTTATCTTATTTCATTAATCTTTCTTTGCATTTATGGGTATCATGTTAAAGAGGCAGTTTGTAAGCTTATTTTTGATATATTAGCTGAAATAACCACTATTTTCTGAGGATATTACATAAGCTTGGTCATTTGAGAAACAAATCTGCTCCTTTGGCGCCACCTACAGCTCACAGTGCAGTTTACACGGCTCCAGCTGCAGCTCCTCCAATCACAGCCAGGGGGCGTGTTTGCCAAATGTCAATCATAGAGTGGTGAAACTGATCCTGACAAAGGCAGAAGGCAGAAACTGACACACCTGAATAAATATCCGGTGAACGTTAGAGTGGCGTTTGGGTGGTGGACAGAGCTGCTGGTCCTAATCTGGACCTGGACAATCGTTCACATCCTGGTCCTAAACTGGTACCTGAGCTTTTTTTTTTTTGAAAGAGTTCAGTAGAATCTCAGTGATCACAGAAATAAAGTGGAATAAAAAATAAATACCACCATGTGTTATGAAAATGAAACCATGGGGAACTCTTCATGGTATCTTTGTTGCTGCCTAAAGACATAAAATAGTCCCTGTCTTTTAGATAAGACTCAAACCAGGTGAGTGCTTTGGCAGAAAGTCCCACCCAACTGGGTGGGACTTCAACCAGTCTACTAAGACTTTTATATTGAAAGTCTTCTGTCAGTCTGACATTAGAATCTCAGTTACCATATACCCTGTGTTGTGAAGGTGTTTCAGAAGAAGTAGCTCAGTAATCACTAATTCATGACCGTAAAGACTTTTACTGTGAAACCTGACACTAAAAAAACTGTTCATGTCATCTGGACTTTTAGTGTGAAAGTCTGAAATCATCGTAAAAGAAGAATAGTTATCAGAGGACCTTTATTGTGTAAGTCTGACAGTGAATATCTTTAATTGTGAGACTGTTATTTTGAAAGTCTTGCAATACAAGGGGCTCAGTGATCATGACTTTTGTTGTGAGAGTTTACCTTAAGTTTGATTCTAGATGTTCAATCATCACAGGACTTGTATTTGGATGGTTTTCTCTACAAAAGAAGCAAATCACTGGGTTCAGGACTTTAATCATAGAAATTTGACATGAAAACTGAAGTGATTTTAGGACCTTAGCTCTGAAAGTCTGCAGTCATTTAGATGGTTGAAGAAGCTCAGTAGAAATGTTATTATACCAGGATACTACTGTGAAAGTTTAAAAACAGAACAGTCACGGCCTTTTATTATGAAAGTGTAAGAGTAGAAGATAATTTATCATAACTCTTATATTGTGAAAGTCTAACAATAGAAGCCCAGTTATTGCAGGGCTTTTACTGTGAAATTGTGATAGATGAAGCTAAGTTATGAGACTTTTACTGTGAAAGTGTCAGTGGAGGCTCAGTTATCACAGGACTTTTATTGTGAAAGTTTGGTTACTTTGCTAGTTACTTTGGGACGTTAATCATGAAAGTTTATCTCAACCGTGTGGTATGGGAACCCTCAGGATGTCCACATCGTGTGGTAATTCCTAGTTTGCTAGTTTTTTTCATAGTGATTTAACATAATTTCCCTCCTCTTTCTTCTCAGAGTCGCCTCGCCTCTCCATCGCCTCCATTAGCAGCGATGAGCGGGCTTCATCAGCCACGCCCTCCGACTCGTCCGACTTGCTGCCATCCAGCCACCGCCCACTGAGCTTGATCTCCACGGTGTCCACGGGCTCTGGGTCCTCCAGAGACGAGAACGCGGCCCCCCCTGAGCTGTCTGCAGGATCCTCAGACGTTGACCTCAACCAGAACCTGAGGCCGGCGGGGGGCGCTGCACACGAGGAGGGGCCGGGCCTGCCCCCTGAGAGGAAGAGGCAGAGCTTCGTTCACAATCAGAACATCAACAACACAACGTGGACGGCGAGCAGGGCCTCCAGCCGCCGGCAAAAGGCGTCGCCCTTCATCATCGGCAGCATGGCGCCCAACCCCCAGCTGACCTACCTGGACCGCGTTGTCATGGAGATCATTGAGACGGAGAGGATGTACGTCAGAGACCTGCGGATGATCATAGAGGTGAGTGAAGGAACAACCTCAGCAGCTGCGTCGTCAGAACACTACTGAGTCCAAGTGAGATTCAGGGGAGAAAGGTGAGGAGACAAGTGAGGAGACACAAGTGAGGAGTGTATACATATACATATGTATAGTCAATCACTGATTTGCAAGTTCTCCTACTTCCTCTCCACTGAAAGATGAGAGAGGTCTGTAATCTTCACAGGTACACTTCAACTAAGAGACAAAATGAGAAAAAAATCCAGGGAATCACATTGTAGGATTTTGAAAGAATTAATTTGTAAATTATGGTGGAAAATAAGTATTTGGTCAGGAACAAACAAGCAAGATTTCTGTAACGTCTTCTTTAAGAAGCTCCACTCAGTGCCTGTATAAATGGCACCTGTTTGAACTCGTTACCTGTGTAAAAGACACCTGTCCACAATTTTAAACAGTCAGACTCCAAACTCAACCATGGCCAAGACCAAAGAACTATAGAAGGACACCAGGAAGAAAACTTTATACCTGCACCAGGCTGGAAACACTGAGTCTACAATAGCCAAGCACGCTGCTGTGAATACATCAACAGTAAGAAAATGGAAGACATACAAGACTAATCTCCCTCCACCTGGGGCTCGACCAAGATCTCACCCCGTGGGGTAAAAATGATCACAAGAACGGCGAGTAAAGTTTCCAGAACCACACGGGGACCTGCAGAGCTGGGACCAGAGTAACAAAGGAACCATCAGTAACATACTACGATCAGGGACTCAGATCCTGCAGGGCCAGACGTTCCCCCTGCAGAAGACAGGACATGTCCAGGCCCGTCTGGAGTTTGCTAGAGAGCATTTTGACGATGCAGAAGAGGATTGGGAGAATGTTATATGGTCAGGATTTTATTTTAAAAACACTGGACTTAAAACATACTTAAAAACACAAGACGTTTCGGTGTGACTCCTTTGTGTCTATAACTGCCAGAGCCACTTCCTGTGGACCAAACAACTGATGAAGGTGTTTGGATGAACACCGAAACGTGTTGTGTTTTTAAGTATGTTTTAAGTCCAGTGTTTTTAAAATAAAATCCTTTTTAGAAGAACTTTCTACCTGGATAAATGAATCTCCACAGACACGTTATATGGTCAGATGAAACCAAGCTGGTAGAAACACAACTTGTCATGTTTGGAGGAAGAAGAACGCTGATTTCTATCTCAGGAACATCATCCCTACTGTGAAGCATGGGAGTGGAAACATCAAGCTTTTGGGATGTTTTTCCTCAAAGGAACCAGGGCGACTGATCCGTGTAAGGAAAAAAATGAATGGGGCCATGTATCGAGAGGTGTGGCTCCGTAACAAGGATTTCAAGGTCCTTGAAACAGCTTGAGCCAGTGAAATACATTAAAAACTGGATAGTCTTGTTACAGGTACTTTTGAAATTCAAATATTTTAGATTTCAGGGATAGATATTCTAGATTTTAGATAGAAGCTCAACTAGCCAATGTCCAGACCCCAACCCAACAGAAAATGTGTGGAAGGAGTTGAAAGTCCTTGTTGCCTAGCGACAGCCCCAAAACATCACTGGTCTGCACGGACGACCTGGCCAAAGTACCAGTGTGGAGAGACCTGGCGAAGACCTGCAAGAAACGTGTGACCTCTGACATCACTGACCAAATACTTAGTTTACACCATAATTTACAAATAAATTCTTTAAAAACCCTGTGTGTGTGTGTGTGTGTGTGCGTGTGCGTGTGCGTGTGCGTGTGCGCGTGCGCGTGTGCGTGTGCGTGTGCGTGTGCGTGTGCGTGTGCGTGTGCGTGTGCGTGTGTGCGTGTGTGCGTGTGTGCGTGTGTGCGTGCATGCGTGCGTGTACATGAGCAGGTGAAGGGCAACTCCTCCTCCGTCACTCTGCTGTGACAGCAGCTGGATGTCAGACTATAATTAACTGGTTAAGATGGATTAACCGGTTGTGTCATGGTCAGGATCAATGACTGACCTCAAACCACAACCCAGAACTGAGGAACTGAACCCTTCACTCTGTCTAAAGACAGTGTGAAGGTGCAAAACCCACCTCAGCACAGAGGACAGCAACATACTCAGCACTTTAACCACATCTTACTAGCATGTGTGGAGAGGGGGGGGGTCATGGCACAGGCCACCTGAGTGATCGCTGCAGCCTCCTGGCGCAGCTACTACTAATCATAGTTGTAATATTGTAAACATGACAACTTCTTACTAAACAACAGTAATAATTACAGACTCTGCACAGACCTCAGTCATCAACCAGCAGCTGATCATTTAATCTCCGTGGAGACCAGAAGTAATGAGATTACAGTGGTCTCAGTAGAGGTTTTCTGCCCCCTGCTGGAGGAACCTATGCACAGCAGACCCAACAGGGACAACAGGAGATCAGGTTTATTGGTCTGTGTTTCATCTCCCTGCAGGATTATCTGGCTCACATCATCGATCAGTCAGATCTATCCATCCGTCCCGAGCAGGTCTGCGCTCTCTTTGGAAACATCGAGGACATCTATGAGTTCAACAGGTGAGGGGGCAGCTTTTGCAGTGTACATGTGTAAATGTATCAATTATGATGATTCATCATTCATCTCCTCATTGGAAACTTTTTTTTTTTTAATACTCTTTTTATTGGTTTTTCAATTTTATGTGTACAAACATTAGAACAGAACAAAATGAGATACAACAAAACACAAAAATAAAATTAAAAGAAAAAAAAACCCCACCCCAAACCAACAGAAAGCGCTGCGCGATACGTATGCATAAAATGAATAAGTAAAATAGGTAAATTAAGAGACAGGTAAACGAAGAGCACATACATGGGATAAGTGAAAGAAAAAATAGGCAGTCCTCATCCTTCAGGAGCAGAAGCTGAGTTAAGGCTTCTGTAAGAAGGAGTGCAATGGTTCCCAGATCGTCCCAAACTTGTCCGATTTGTGATTAAGGTCATGGGTCAACTTCTCAAGAGGAATAAGAGCAGAAATCTGTGACATCCACATGTCGACTGTAGGGACCTGGGGAGTGGACCACCGCAGGAGGATACATATTTTAGCTAGGAACAAAAGAATTATCAACAGAGATTTGTTGTCCGTGTCCAAAAAATTGTCTGGAGAAACATGGTTAAGTAAAAAGAAAGAAGGAGTCAGCGAGAGCCGTTTACCAAGGACCTCCTGGATTACAGAGTGAACCCCCTTCCAGAAAATCTGGATGTGGTCACATGACCAAAACAAATGGATAAATGTACCTTTGTGTGTCTTACATTTATAACAGAGGTTGGAAGTGTCAGGGAACATTTTCTGGAGGCGAACAGGAGTGTAGTAAGTCCTGTGAAAAAATTTAAAGTTCTGTTCATGTATAGAGATTGAGGTACATTTAGGAAAAGTCCCGCTGCAGATCTTGTCCCAGTCTCCAGGATTAAACGTCACCTCCAGATCACGCATTGGAAACATTTTAGTAACAGGTTAATCATTGATCTCTCATCTGAGTATGTGAGTTGACATCTGCAAGGATCTGAAACGTATTAAAACATGTGTAATATCTGAAGTTGTCTCCTCGTGGAAAATGTTAACATTCAGTGGACGTAAGACCGAACAAAACTTTGGCCACGTCGGAGTGGAAATGAAAATGAAACGGAAATGAAACCTGTAAACGTGTCGACAGAAGGGTTTTTTTAGGGTTTTAAAGGTTTTAAGGTTTTAAAAACTAAATAAAAAATCCTAATGTGGATTTGTGAACGGGTCATTGATCCGACCGGCGGTGTAGATTCCACAGAGCTGTCAATCATCCAGATCCACTATCGTTCCTGAGATATGGCCTCGAACAAACACCCACAGCTCAAAAGCTGGTCCACATGGAGGCGCCAGAACCCAGACCTGTTCTGTTAGAGAGGAATTCACACATTTAGGGACTTTTATATTGAATTAAATTCGTTTTATAGTTCCAATCTCGGCCCAGTAAGTGTTTAGATGTTCTAGGATGGTTTTCTAGTGTTTAGGTTCAAACTTCATGAATCCAAACAGTTCTGAGCTCTAAAAGTGGAAGGTTTTCTCAGATTTATCTTTATTTACTCTGACATTGACATGTGGCAGGTTGGTTCTGTGGACCGTCTCTCTTGGAGAAACAGGGTCTGGATCCTGATCAGGTCCAGTTTTTGTAGCAACTGTTGATGATTCCAGACTGCTGAGGGTCTGAAGGAGGGGAAGCATTGGTGTATCTGGTCTACTTTATGACTTCTCTGGGACTGATCGTGGTACCAGAACCCGTTTCACACTTACATACTAGACAGGTTTATTTCTGTGGTCGGGGGAAACGTGTGTTCCTAATGGATGAAACCTGAGTCCATAGTCCATAAAAGTTTTCTTCAACATTCTCCAGGTTCATTCCAAGCTCCTCTGAGGGTGAGTCTGATCTCCAGACCAGCACCGCCCGGTTGCAGTGTGTGGTTTGCTGTGGTGTTCAGTGTGTGTTTGAAATATTTCTTTGACTGTCCAAAGTTACACAACAACTGTTTGTCAGAAACAACATTTGTGGAAAGTTTTAACAGAAAAAGTGTGAAAGTGTGAAAAGGCATGTTTTCTTCTAAACTTCTTTAACTTCTTTAACACCAACCCTGTTCCACCGTTGACCTGAAAAGATCCAGCTGCAAGTTGCTGTTTCGACTCAGATGATCTCTGGGCTTCTGAAAAAACCACAAAACTTCCCTGAAATAGTGGAGATTGTTGTCTCTGTTGACTAAACCATCTAGAGCCTAAGAAGTTCCACATCTACGTCACCGTTCCACATCTCCGTCAACGTCTGCGTCACCGTTCCACATCTGCGTCACCGTTCCACATCTGCATCACCATTCCACATCTGCGTCACCGTTCCACATCTGCGTCAACGTCTGCGTCACTGTTCCACATCTGCATCACCATTCCACGTATGCGTCACCGTTCCACATCTGCGTCACCGTTCCACGTCTGCGTCACCGTTCCACGTCTGCGTCACCGTTCCACGTCTGCGTCACCGTTCCACGTCTGCGTCACCGTTCCACGTCTGCGTCACCGTTCCACGTATGCGTCACCGTTCCACGTCTGCGTCACCGTTCCACGTCTGCGTCACCGTTCCACGTCTGCGTCACCTTTCCATGTCTGCGTCACCCATCCACGTCTGCGTCACCGTTCCATATCTGCGTCACCGTTCCACATCTGCGTCAACATCTGCGTCACTGTTCCACATCTGCGTCACTGTTCCACATCTGCGTCACCGTTCCACATCTGCGTCACCGTTCCACATCTGCGTCACCGTTCCACGTCTGCGTCACCGTTCCACGTCTGCGTCACCGTTCCACGTCTGCGTCACAGTTGCACATCTGCGTCACCGTTCCACATCTGCGTCAACGTCTGCGTCACTGTTCCACATCTGCATCACCATTCCACATCTGCATCACCGTTCCACATCTGCGTCACCGTTCCACATCTGCGTCAACGTCTGCGTCACCGTTCCACGTCTGCATCACCGTTCCACGTCTGCGTCACCGTTCCACGTCTGCGTCACCGTTCCACGTCTGCGTCAACATCTGCGTCACTGTTCCACATCTGCGTCACTGTTCCACATCTGCATCACCGTTCCACATCTGCGTCACCGTTCCACATCTGCGTCACCGTTCCACGTCTGCGTCACCGTTCCACATCTGCGTCACCGTTCCACATCTGTGTCACCGTTCCACATCAGCACTCACTACGGTTCAGACACTTCCTGTATCGTGAAATCGCCTCATAGATCCCGGAAAGTATTTCAGTAATTTTCTATTCTGAAAGAGAAATTCAAAGTACAAAATACAGTGTTTGTTACGGTAACAATGTTTCCTGTCCACAGCGAGCTGCTGCAGGACCTGGACATGTGTGACAACGACCCTGTTGCCGTGGCCAGGTGCTTCGTCATGAAGGTGAGGTGGAGGTTGGTGATGTCATCAGCGTTCACATCCAGCTGTTTGACCGAGGTTATCTGTTTCAGAGCGAATGCTTCGAGATCTACACGCAGTACTGCACCAACTACCCCAAGTGAGTCCTTCCAGGTTGTCCACAGTTCCTCATGATACACACTAATACGGAAACACACCTGTTCTATCCTGGGAAAATCCCCCGGTTTACAAATACTGCTGAATATACCTGTTCAGAATTGTTGAGACATGCTCTCCATCTGTTCACACGTCTAGATCGGTTTACACCTTTTTTATCTTGTCCACTCCTGATTTCCCCCCATTTTATAAACAAACATGTTACAGGTGTATTCCACTTGTTCACATTGGTTTAAATCTACTCTGATCTGATTTTCAATATTACTTGTTCTGTACTGTTCTGGCCTGTTTTCACTCTTTAACATCTGTTCACACCTGTTCAGAACCCTTCGTTCACATCTGTTCACATCTGTGCAGAACCCTTCACACCCGTTGACACTTGTTTACCTCTGTGCAAACTTCTTTGCACCTGTTCAGACCTTTTCATAGCTGTTCAGAGCACACCTGTTTACATCTGTACAGTCCTATTCACACCTCTTAACATCTGGACAGACCTCTTAACATACAGTATGTGCAAACCTCTTCACACAAGTGCAGACCTGTTCACATCTGTTCACACATGTTCACATCTGTTCACACCTCTTCACATCTGTTCACACATCTTCACAGCTGTTCACACCTGTTCACACCTTGTTTCTATATGTCCACTCTTGACTTTCACCTGAGCTGGTTAGTCCTCTTTTCCATTTTGTTTAAACCGGTTTCATACAAGATTACCTCGTACCAGATCTTCCTTACTAGTCCAGCTGTTTAGCTATAAAATGTATAGGAATTGTTCAGTTTGTGATACAAGCATGAAATTTGGTACACAAATAGCCAAAGGTATCCCCAAAAGATATGGACGTGGAGCCATCATGAATTTTCAACATGACGCCCATGGCAGCCATTTTTCAAAATGGACGCCAGAAACAAGTGTTTTCTAATGAGTGATTAGTTGAAATGAGTTGCCAGTTTGCCCTGGCTGAGCTTCAACATCCACTCTATTACTTATCCATTCATTGGATGGTTCAGTTCTTGCATATATGAGGATAATTTTTGGGTCAAAGTTTGTTTTTATGTATAATAGATCTATTTTCATGAAATTACGGTATATATTTTATTTTGGCTAATATGGCTGTTATCATGAAAGAAACAGTTGTCATGTTCAGTTTTGAGGTAGAAGGAAGCTTCTTGCCAATTCCAATGTTTCAAATTTGATTTCTGCATTACAAATAATGATTTGATTACACACCAAGATCATCCATATCAAACAGTCACACAAATGATGGCTGCCATCTTTAAAAAATGGTGGCCATCTTGAATATTAAATGACAACTTTTCAATTATCCAAGAGACATCTACCAAGTACTATATGTGGTAGATATGTCTAAAATATCATATTATGTCCCCAAGTGATATAAAAAGAGTTGTTTCTGACGTCCATTTTGAAAAATGGCTGCCATGGGTGCCATGTTGAAAATTCACGATGGCTCCACATCCAATTATTTTTGGAATGCCTTTGGCTATGTGTGTACCAAATTTCATGCTTGTATCACAAACTGAACGATTGTTTTGGTTATCTCCCGCACTATAAATTCCCTTGATACTGATTCTGTTACGTGGGGTCCAGGTATCAGCTGACACTCAGTACTGATCTGGTACCAGACAGACTTGAGGTCTACATGCTCCTCTCTTTACATACATGACAGAGGTTCAGTCAGAGTGTCGTACGGTTTGGGTTTCAGGGACGTAATTCTAACTAGTGTACCTCAACGACAATTAAGCAGTAATATTAAACATTTGCAGCGACTGACACGAGCCTGTCATGATAATCATGAATTCTACAACTTACCTGTCGCTGCTTCTCCACCTGGAGGCTCTGAACAAGAAATGGGAAGACAGTGTTGTGTAACTTCCTGCAGTGGTTTTTAGTTCGGGCTTGTTGCTTCAGTTCTCTTGCAGACCTCTTTACACCTGTTCACACCAGTTTCTTCTTCTGATTTTGATTTGGGTTAGGGTTAGTTCCTCCATCCACATTTGCTTATTACCTCTTCACTCCCTATTCCCATCTGGTCAAACTGGATTCCCACCCACTTGTACTCAATGCTGCCAGGCCTGAAACCAGGACTAGCAGAACTGAAACCAGGAATAACAGAGTTGAAACCAGGACTGACAGAGATGAAACCAGGACTTGTAGATCTGAAACCAGGACTAGTAAAACTGAAACCAGGGGAGTCCTACGGGAAGTTCTGATCCTATTTGTGACCCGTTCTTCTCACCTTGATTCCTTCATTGTTTTCATCAGTTTTTTCTCCCTCAGACGTTTTCATTCATCTTTACAGTTTCGTTTTTTAAACACTGGTCACCTTTTGGTTCACACCTGGCCGCCACTTCCATAAATCTCTCTGTTCCCATTTACATCTACATTGTTTTCTTTTTTGTCCATGGTACCACTTGTTTTACCTGCTCACACTCATTCACACCTGTTGAATTGCAGTGTAACACCATTCACACCTTTTCGTTTACCGGCCTGTTGCAGCTCTGTTGCAGCGCTGACGGACTGCATGAGGAACAAATCTCTGGCCAAGTTCTTTCGGGACCGCCAGGCGTCGTTTAAGCGCTCGCTGCCTCTGGGTTCATACCTACTCAAACCTGTCCAGAGGATCCTCAAATACCACCTTCTGCTCCAGGTACACACACACAGGGCCATCGTGAGCTCGTGTTCACCGCTGAGCCCGCTGGTTTGTTGGTTCTGGAGCTCCTCTGTGTCCTCATGTTCACTGGTTTCTCTTGTGTTGTAGGAGATCGCCAAGCACTTTGACCCTGAGGAGGAGGGCTACGAGGTTGTGGAGGAGGCCATCTACACCATGACCCGGGTGGCCTGGTACATCAACGACATGAAGAGGAAGCACGAGCACGCCGTCAGACTGCAGGTCAAAGACGCCACGCTGACGTGTCACATGAATTTACGCTGGACCAGTTCCTGGGGTTAAGATTCAAACTAACATGAATCTATTGGCGCTTTTACACTCGTACCTACTCAGCCCGTCTCGACTCGACTCGCCTTGCCCTCGTTTCTTTTCAATACCCAGATCAGAGGTAGGCGGGTTGGAGTGAAGCTGCTGTGACGTACTCGAATGTGCAACACAAACGAAGAAGTAAAGGCTCCAAAGATGGAGAAGATGGATGAGTTGATATATCTGCTGCTTGTTCTGTAGCATTTATTTGATATACCGTATTGGCCCGAATATAAGACGACCCTGATTATAAGGCGACCCCCCCTTTTTCAAGACTTAAGTTTGAAAAAAGACTTTTTGAACACCAAATTCAATTTCTATACAGAAAATAATTTTAGTACATCTGAAACAAATGATTATAACAATATATTCAAGAGAAAAAGCATGTTATTTTGCCTCATTGAAATCATCATCTTGAAGTTTGCATCATAACTTCTCCTCAGCTGCTGGTTCACCTGGCCGATCTTCAACCAGATTTTCTCCAGATTGTCGCTACGTTTCTCCATTTTCTGTTATCTCTTCTCTTATTTTCTTCTCTTTTCCTTTTTACTGCTATTTTTTATTTTTCTTCTTCATGACATGGGTTCGCTTTGGCCTGGGGAGTTAAGTTTAGCATTCGCTTTAAAGATATCTGGCGCCATCTAGTGGTGTGAATGGGTATAACGTCTAGACCCCGAATGTAAGACGACCCCCACTTTTTAAGTCTTATTTCAATGCAAAAAACACCGTCTTGTATTCAGGCCAATACGGTAAATTTAAAACAACGCAATTGTTGAAAAATGAACAAGAAGCCGCGAGTCGCTTTTGAAATTATGTCACTTCCTGACTCAGACATCTGATTGGCCAACCTCCCGACCAATCGGTGGCCTGTAGTGTGATGATGTCAGATACAGCCGACTCAGCCGATTAGAACCTCGGCAGAATAGTTACAGAAAAATTATTTACTCAGCATGTTACATCCCTAGTGGGAAAGCGCCAAACCGCGTGGAGACGAGTCGTGCTGAATAGGTGCTAGTGGAAAAGTGCCATTAGAAGATGTGGTCTGAAGAAGCCCCCCCTGATCAGATCTGTCCAAAGTTTGTTTTTCTTGTGATGCCGATGCGGTAAATCGACACGGACACAGCGGTGCACACCTGCAGCAGCGCTAGCTGACCGGTTGGCAGCGGCCGCCTATGTGACACATGTCATAAAAGCAGTCAAATATTTCTGCGAAGGACACTGACGGTTGAACAAGGAACCAGGGCTTTCGTGCTGCTTTGATGGTCTTAAGCTTAAAGAAGGTTAATATCTACGAAAACAGCCAATGCTAATGTAGCGTCTTAGATGAACTGTATTTAAAATTAGAATGATTTTACCCTGATGTGCCTTTTATTCTCAAGTCAGTCGTTTGACATCACAGACATGCAGCTGTTGTTCACACATCGCACGTGAATTTTGTTGCTTTATTTTTTATTTTTTTATTTTTTTATTTATTCCGGATCCCCATTAGTCCTCACTGCAGTGAAGACTATTCTTCCTGGGGTCCAACATTGCACACATAAACAATAAAATACAATCCTTACAATTTAAAACATAACTAAATCTAAACAAAAATGATCTGAGATGTGATGGAATTCAACACTTAAATTGTTGAAACCAGCCAGAACCAAACAAGAAAAAATATTCCATTTTACACACTCAGAATTTCAGAATAAACCAAGAATTTCAGAATAAACCAACTAACTAAAACTGACTTCCTTGCTAAGTACTGCTTCTTAATTTACTTTCTTATTTTTACCTTCTGAGGTAAATATTCCTCTGAACATTTGTCGTGGATGTGAAGTCTAACGCCAGACATGCTAACACTGTGGTTAACGGAGATCAACTGACTTTCACTTTGAGGAACTGCATTTTTTCTCTTTTTTCACTGATAACCCCCCACAATACCTCTGTTTAAACACATTTCGAGTCAGAAAATAGTCAGAAAATGTGGAAAATGGCATTGAGCTGTTGAGTTCCTAAGTTATTTTGTTCTGTTTTACTACAACTGTATCCTACAGTCATGGCCTTTGAGGCACAAATATGTTTACAAGTTTTCTACAGACTTTCTGTTTGCACTTATTGCACGTTATTGCACTAAAAATGTGCACTATTACAGAATGGATGTTCTGCTTTCTTTCTATTGTTTTATATTCATTTATACAATTTTAAGTTAATCAGGACAGGTTTCTGTTTAAGAAAGATATTTATTTTATTCAGTTAATTTTGTTATTTTGTATTAAAGTGAATTGCTGGATAATAATTTGTTTTTGCATGTGTTCATGGCATTCAAAAATATTCCATTCAGGTTCGAGTCAAATAGTTAAAAAATCGTTTCACTCACTGAAAAAGGGGCTAAAAAAATTCACCACACTGAGTGAATGTGAATGCTTTTCTGCCTTCAGGAGGTCCAGTCGCTGCTGCTGAACTGGAAAGGACCAGACCTCACCACATACGGAGAGCTAGTCCTGGAGGGAACCTTCAAGGTTCACCGGGCCAAAAATGAGCGGACGCTCTTCCTGCTGGACCGCGTGCTGCTCATCACCAAACGCCGCGGAGAGCACTACGTCTACAAGGCGCACATCTCTGTGAGCAACCGCAAACAGACGAGCAGACACCGGGTTTAACGGGGGAGAAAACGAGTTTCACTGCTGGTGTTTTACGTCTGTGTCCTCAGTGCTCCACTCTGATGCTGATCGAGAGCGCCAAAGACTCCCTGAGCTTCAGCGTCACTCACTACAAACACCCCAAACAGCCTCACACCGTCCAGGTGAGTGGAGCTGCACCACGCTGGGGATGTCACCGGCTTTTACTTTCTCATTTACTGTCTGAACTCATCCTCATTGTTCTCCTGCACCACAACTGTTTATTGTCACTGAAACAAGAAATACAGAGTGAGAGAACCTACGGAACTGTATTAGGGCCAGGCAAGAGAAAAATAAAAAATAATATTTTAGAGGAGGAAGATTTTTTTTTCCATTATGCACTTCGAAAAAAAGTCGAAATGTCGAGAAAAAAGTCGAAACGTCGAGTTTAATGTTGAAATACAATCTCAAGAATTAAGTCGAAATTTCGCCTTTTTTCTCAACATTTCAACTTTATTCACGAAATTTTGACTTTTTTCTCAACATTTCGACTTTTTTCTCAAAATTGTACTTCAACATTAATCTCGACATTTCGACTTTTTTCTTGAAGTGCATAATGGAAAAAAAATCTTCCTCCTCTTCCCCCCCTTTGAAAAAAAGGCGTAATGTCGAGATTAATGTTGAAGTACAATTTTGAGAAAAAAGTTGAAATGTTGAGAAAAAAGTCAAAATTTTGTGAATAAAGTTGAAATATTGAGAAAAAAGGCGAAATTTCGACTTAATTCTTGAGATTGTATTTCAACATCAAACTCGACGGTTTTTCGAAAATCTTCCTCTAAAATATTATTTTTATTTTTCTCCTGCCTGGCCCTAATACTCTTCCGTAGAGAACAGAGGAAAAATCTCAAATGAATATTCTGAGTGACCTCGGTCAGTTCTTCTCTGCACGCTTGGACAGAGTCAGGTTCTCTACCTGACCGGTGCTCACCAGCATCGGTCTCATGAGTGTGCTGGAACCTAGCTGGTAGCACCAACATCCGTGAAGGAGCTTCAAACCTCGGGAGGAAATGGACCGCGCAAATCAACTCGTCTCTGAAAGGTTGAAAAAGGAGCACCAGAAGGCAGAAAAAACATTGATCACAATTGGAAACCCAGCGGAGTCATGTCTGACACTAACAGGTTAATCATCAGCAGCTCAGTGACAGGACTGCATAGACAAGCAGCATGTAAGGGCTTCATTTGATTTATGTAGCCCCTTGGACAGCCGCGAGTCACAAAACGCTTCACAAGGCAGATTTAAAGCCCAAAAAAACCATTTAACTGTTAAAAAAGGAAACGTCTTCAGCTGCTTTTGAAAACATCCGAGTCTAGCAGCAGATCCACAGAGGCAGGTCAGGGTGTCAGGCGGAAACAGGGCAGAAATGCAAGAATAGAGCAGCATTTCACAGAGACGGAAGCTCTCAGATGGACAGAGCTTCACCAGCCTGAGACAAACAGGTCCTGTTCTGGTCCTGTAGCAGCATCAAACACAGACCCGATTCTCTCCTGCAGATCCCTGCATGGACTCAGGAACACCTCCAGAGATCTCCGTCTGTAAATACGGCACAGTTTAAATGCTAAAAGATGACATACGCCCTAATGTGGGAAAGTACAGATGCTCAGAAATGTTCAGATGTTTGAATCTGTGCGTACGCCTGTTCCTGCCACATCTCCTTTGTTCATCCCAACGGAGGTGGAGCTCAGTGTAACACTTGGACCTCCAGGTCTCCCACTAAAAACGATGTAAATGAGTAGAAATGTGTGGAAAAATTGTCTTCATTCACATTTGTTTGTTTTTTCAGGCAAAGTCTGTGGAGGAGAAGAAGCTGTGGGCTCATCACATCAAACGCATCATTCTGGAAAACCATCACGCCATCATCCCACAAAAGGTCTGGGACCAGAGACACCAGTATACACCAGTATACACCAGTGTACACCAGTGTACACCAGTGTACACCAGAATACACCAGTATACACCAGAATATACCAAAATATACCAGAATATACCAGAATACACCAGAGTACCCCAGTATACACCAGTATACACCAGAATATACCAAAATATACCAGAATATACCAGAATACACCAGTATACACCAGAATACACCAGTATACACCAGAATACACCAGAATAAACCAGAATAAACCAGTATACACCAGTATACACCAGAATACACCAGTATACACCAGAATACACCAGTATACACCAGTATACACCAGTATACACCAGTATACACCAGAATACACCAGTATACACCAGAATACACCAGTATACACCAGTATACACCAGTATACACCAGAATACACCAGTATACACCAGTATACACCAGTATACACCAGAATACACCAGTATACACCAGTATACACCAGTATACACCAGAATACACCAGTATACACCAGTATACACCAGTATACACCAGTATACACCAGTATACACCAGAATACACCAGTATACACCAGTATACACCAGTATACACCAGTATACACCAGTATACACCAGAATACACCAGTATACACCAGTATACACCAGTATACACCAGTATACACCAGTATACACCAGAATACACCAGTATACACCAGTATACACCAGTATACACCAGAATACACCAGTATACACCAGTATACACCAGAATACACCAGTATACACCAGTATACACCAGAATACACCAGTATACACCAGTATACACCAGTATACACCAGAATACACCAGTATACACCAGTATACACCAGAATACACCAGTATACACCAGTATACACCAGTATACACCAGAATACACCGGAATATACCAGTATACACCAGTATACACCAGAATACACCAGTATACACCAGTATACACCAGAATACACCAGTATACACCAGTATACACCGGAATATACCAGGTGTATACACTGTACACTAGCATGTACCAGTATACACTAGCGTGTACCAGTATACACTAGCGTGTACCAGTGTATACTAGTATGTACCAGTATACACTAGTATGAACCAGTATACACTAGTGTGTACCAGTATACACTAGTATGTACCAGTATACACTAGTATGAACCAGTATACACTAGTATGTACCAGTATACACTAGCGTGTACCAGTATACACTAGCGTGTACCAGTATACACTAGCGTGTACCAGTATACACTAGTATGTACCAGTATACACTAGTATGAACCAGTATACACTAGCGTGTACCAGTATACACTAGCGTGTACCAGTATACACTAGTATGTAGCAGTATACACTAGTATGAACCAGTATACACTAGTATGTACCAGTATACACTAGTATGTACCAGTATACACTAGTATGTACCAGTATACACTAGCGTGTACCAGTATACACTAGTATGTACCAGTATACACTAGTATGTAGCAGTATACACTAGTATGAACCAGTATACACTAGTATGTACCAGTATACACTAGTATGTACCAGTATACACTAGTATGTACCAGTATACACTAGCATGTACCAGTATACACTAGTATGTACCAGTATACACTAGCGTGTACCAGTGTACACTAGTATGTAGCAGTATACACTAGTATGAACCAGTATACACTAGTATGTACCAGTATACACTAGTATGTACCAGTATACACTAGTATGTACCAGTATACACTAGCATGTACCAGTATACACTAGTATGTACCAGTATACACTAACATGTACCAGTATACACTAGTATGTACCAGTATACACTAGCGTGTACCAGTATACACTAGTATGTAGCAGTATACACTAGTATGTACCAGTATACACTAGTATGTACCAGTATACACTAGTATGAACCAGTATACACTAGTATGTACCAGTATACACTAGTATGTACCAGTATACACTAGTATGTACCAGTATACACTAGCATGTACCAGTATACACTAGTATGTACCAGTATACACTAACATGTACCAGTATACACTAGTATGTACCAGTATACACTAGTATGAACCAGTATACAGTGAAGGACGTATTTACTGAACCAGTCTGTGTGTTCCAGGCTAAGGAGGCCATCCTGGAAATGGACTCTATCTGTGAGTTCTGACCGTAGTACTTCTCTTCATGATGTCATGGTAGCCGTGGCTGGTGCTGATGATGTCATCATGTCTTCCTGCAGACCCGGCCCGCTTTCGCCAGAGTCCTGAACGTCTGAAGAAAGCCGGCTCTGCTCAGTCTGATGAGTTTCCACAAGATGCTCGTCATGGCCGCCGGTCGTCTGGTAGTCCCCCTCATTAACCAGATCACTGATCATCATTGATTACTGATTCCATGAATGCTTAAATGTAACGGCTTGTATTGTTTTCTCTGCAGAGCCAACCAAATGTCTTAAGAGCAACAAAGGTAAATACATTGTCAGTGCTGCATGTTTTTCCAGGAATCAGGGCAGGTTTTGAGCTGCATTTAGGGCTCGTATGTCTTCTGTTAAAATCGGTGCCATCTATGTCAGAAGGCGGAGCTCCGTTCCACAGGGAGTGACTACACAGGTCTCTCAGAGAACAACCTGCAAACACATTAGCTGATGAAAGGTAGATATTTCATGTTCATTTGATCCTGATTTAAAAAAAAACAATAACTGATGCATGAAAACCTGGATGTTCTGGATCCACCTGGATGTTCCTGATCCACGTGGATGTTCCTGATCCACGTGGATGTTCCTGATCCACGTGGATGTTCCTGATCCACGTGGATGTTCCTGATCCACGTGGATGTTCCTGATCCACGTGGATGTTCCTGATCCACGTGGATGTTCTGGATCCACCTGAATGTTCTGGATCAACCTGAATGTTCTGGATCAACCACAAAGTTCTGGATCCACGTGGATGTTCCTGATCCACGTGGATGTTGTGGATCCACCAGGATTTTCTGGATCCACCTGAATGTTCTGGATCCACTACGAAGTTCTGGATCCACGTGGATGTTCCTGATCCACGTGAATGTTGTGGATCCACCTGAATGTTGTGGATCCACCACGAAGTTCTGGATCCACCACGAAGTTCTGGATCCACGTGGATGTTCCTGATCCACGTGGATGTTCCTGATCCACGTGGATGTTCCTGATCCACGTGGATGTTCCTGATCCACGTGGATGTTCCTGATCCACGTGGATGTTCCTGATCCACGTGGATGTTCTGGATCCACCTGAATGTTCTGGATCCACCTGAATGTTCTGGATCCACCTGAATGTTCTGGATCCACCAGGATGTTCTGGATCCACCAGGATGTTCTGGATCCACCTGAATGTTCTGGATCCACCTGAATGTTCTGGATCCACCTGAATGTTCTGGATCCACGTGGATGTTCTGGATCCACGTGGATGTTCTGCATCACATAGAAGTTTTAAATCCATATACTGTAGATGTTCTGAATTCACATAAATGTTTTGAATTCATGTTGATCTGAATGTTCTCCCATTCTAATGTGTTCTGTCTGTCTTTAACCAATCACGCGGCTGCCCTTCTTCTGCTGTGGCTTCTCCTGTTGACCCATCAGTATCCGTGGAGGTAAGAGACCGTCGTTGCCACGTCGTCACATTTCTGTCAAATATCAACAATGCAGTTATAATCATCGAGTCGTCCTCACAGACTTTGTGGTTGCTGAATTATCCACCCTGGAGTGAAAGACGACTGAACCGTTGCTTGATTTGATCTGAGTTTTGACAGGTTGAGGTTAGAATCCAATGACTATAAAAAGAGCTGGACAGACCAGGACATCACGTTCAGCATTTTTTAGACCCAGCAGTGACAGTTCTGGTTGAGACCGTCATGGCTGTAGCTGATTTCATCCAACTCTGACTTATCTGTCCATTTGACAAACTTGAAAAAACCTGATAGCTGGTTGGAACACGCCAACGTTTCTTAGTCAGCACAAGCTAGCTGTTGTAGCTTAGCCCATGCTAACCAGTAGTGCTAGGGAATGTCAGCTCACATTCATTTTGATGGAATCCATCTCTCTGTCCACGTTTCAGGTATTGTTTAGGTAGTTTGATGGAATCTGTTCCTCTGTCCACGTGTTGGATAGTTAGTATCATCAGATCAATCAGAGTAATGACACTACTGGTTCTGTGTTTCAAGGCTCCATGAACCAGCTGACTCAATAAATGTTTTTTTAAGGAATTTAAACTGTCTTGTGGGAACTTTAATATTCCCACAAGAATTCCCATTCTTGGACCCAACCCAGAACTGATAATATGGCATCGACAGATCTGCCTGGGGAGATGTACTGCACAGGGAGGGATTCAAGTTATCTCTGCTTCCTAATATGGCTGGTTGTGCTGGTTGTGCTGTTAGTTGTTAGTTGTACAAGTGACAGGTTCAGGGTTGGTCTGGGAGGGTTTGGGGCGCCAGGTGTCCCGGCTGGAGCTGATTTAGTCCTAGTAGCAACATCTGAGGCCACGTTTACACGTAGCCAGGTATTTACAAAAACGGATATTTCCCCCTCTACGTTTTCAAAAAAATCCTCGTTTACACGAAGCGGCATGAAAACGCTGTTAAGGTGCTATGAGCAGCCAAACCTGCAGGGGGCAGTACGGTGCGCGTCGCCACGTACCCTACGCCGTAGGCTCTGCGTTGGTGTAACGCGGAACCATAAATCAGCCTTGACTGCCAGTTACTTCCAAGACTGAACGAGAGTCTTTCGTTTGGAGTGACAGAGAAGTGGAGTTAGACCCCGTCCACACGTAGCCGGGTATCTGCTAAACCGAAGATATTAAGATATTAACGCGGCAGCTCCGTGGCCGGGACACGGGGGGACTCGGGCTCGTTAACTGCGGCTTACAGAGAAGGAGACGCGGCTCCCGGGGAAGCTGCAGCTTCCCCGGGAGGCGCAGATGATCTACAGGTTTGGAATGCTTATGAATGTGGTCGAAAAAGCAGATCTTCGGTTATGTGTGGAAGGGTTTTTTTTTAAAACGATGTAATGTGGATACAAATTATTTTATAAACGGAGGGGGGGAAATATTCGGTTTTAAAAATACCCGGCTAGGTGTGGATGGGGTCTTACTTTTTAAGTGTGACTTTAGAATATAAAATACAAGAAAAAATATTGACGGTAGCCAAACAAATTGTAAACACAGGTCGCACAAATGATGCTGGTGACGTTTCTGTGACGTTCTGAGCCTAAATCTCCGTTTTCCTCCGTTTTCCTCTGTTTAGACGCAAACGTGAAAACGGAGTTTTTGAAAATCTCCACTTTGGCCGGCGTTTTCAGAAATTATCGTTTTTGGTGACTTTGACCTCCGTTTTCGTGTAAACGAACGGCCAAAATGCATGAAAACGCCTCAGTTTTTGCTCCGTGTAAACGGGGCCTGGGACAAGGATGGATTTTTAGCTTCTGCTAACTGAGGTAAAGTGGGCGTATCCCTGACCAAGTTCCTGGCAGATTTGCTCCGCCTACTTATGGATTAGTCAGGTTTGGGCAAAGGACGAGCTCCTCCCCTGTGGAGCTCGTTCAGTCCACCGTTGTGGAGCTGCCTGGTCTCGTGCAAGCAGTCATTTTTTGCTAACGAAGGGGTTAACTCAGCAACCACAAACGAGAAATCCATTTCCAAGAACAATCTAACTCTCTTCTGAGGGTAGTTTGTAAATGTGACACCACAGACGAGACTGTGGAGTTAGTCGGTGAGGGTGCGGGTGGATGGGTGGGTAGGTTGGTGCTGGTCGAACACAGCAGCCAGCAGAACCAGGATGAGCAGCGTGTGGCTTCCTGTAGCATTCAGACGGTGAAGGCGAGCTGGCGCCCGGCATCAGTAGCAGCACGCTGGGATCCAGCAGCCTGGGCGAGTCCGAGGTGGACCAGGAGCTGGAGGAGGAGGAGCTCTACGGGAGGAAGGACTCGCTGGACCCTGCGATGGGCAGTGAGGGGGAGGAGGAGGAGTTTCTGCTGGAGGACGAGCAGGTAGACGACTTCGCCAGCTCCGTGCTGGCGGCCATCTCCTGCTGGCACCACACTGTCCAGGTCTTCCTTTCCTCCGCGGGGACGGTGAGGCTTTCTGCTGCTGGTCTCCATGGCTGCTGCTGCACCTGCTGCAACATAACGGGCATAACTCCACCGTCACCGAGCACGGACTAACATGCTAGGGCTCCGCACGCCGCGCTACAGCAGGATCATCAAAGTATTACAGGAAAGAAACAGTTCTGGCTGAAAGTTTGCAGACGTTCCTCGTGGAAACGAAGTCAAAGAACCTTTTTGAATCAGAGATAGATTCAAATTCAATCATTAAATCACAGAATTGGCTGGTTTCCCTGTGCAGACCTGACTTGTTGGTATTTGTTAGAGAAACTTGTTTCTTCACTCCAACTATGCAGCGACACAAGACAGAGAGAGGTTAGATTCAACAATCTTATTACTTGTACAAGGAGTGGTCAGGCAGCTTAACATAAGTGTGAGCTTCCTCCTGGCTACTGAAGTTAAAACAGACGTAAGCCATATATATACTCCATAGTTACAAATCAATCATATTGAAAGCATTCAGTTGTCTCCAAAGTTTATCTGATTCAATCACAACTACTACTATGACAATCAATCACAGTCTTGTAGTTACATTCCCATAATAGGGCAAAAGTGCCTCTTCCAACACTCTTCCAGTTTAATTCCATAGGTCAAAAGTTGCTTCCAACACTCATCTTGTCACCGTATTTTTCCACTGGTAATGCTGTGAGTATAATGATAGTTACAAACATTATAAAACATAGATCATTTACATACATTTTCATAACAGTATCCCTTTAATATTTTTGAAAAGTGTGATTTAGTACAAAACCAGCCGCAACCAACTTCCTGTCCACGTTTCAGACCCGCCCATACATCAGTCTCTGCCCCTTAGACCAGATTAACTCAATCAACTCTCCAATAAGA
Source organism: Cololabis saira (assembly GCF_033807715.1). NCBI lineage: Eukaryota > Metazoa > Chordata > Actinopteri > Beloniformes > Belonidae > Cololabis > Cololabis saira. The sequence goes on along the minus strand of NC_084604.1, from coordinate 8,419,184 downwards.
GCAGGGTGAGGGGGGAGTAGGGGAAGGACTAACCTGAAATAGAGGATCAAACGCACCCAGAGGGCCACCGAGTGGTGTTTGAGTGGTTGTTTGAGGTCCTGATGAAGAACTGTGGAGTTGGTAGAAAGGCTAAAGGGGACTCGGTGTCCATGAGGAGAACTTGTAAACATCCGACTGGAGCTTTATGAGTTCCTATTGTACTCGGCTTCTCCAGAATGGTGTGGTTTTCCCGGTGGACCAGCTAGCTCAGCACAAAGACCTAGCTACATCTGAAATATGGTGTTACCACCTTCCACACAGGAGAAGTCTGTCCTCACCTGTTCTGACTGCAGTTGCTCCGCCCGTGGAGTTCCCCAGGGTTCAGTCCTCGGTCCTTGGCCAGCAGCACATTTACAACAGAACCTCTGTTAGGTTTTTAACCCGGGTTCTGTTTCTCTCATTAATCTGTAAATTGCAGCACATCATCTTCCTCCAGCCCCTATGCTAAGCTAGGCTAATCCCTCCACATGGTTCTGGGTATGTAGGGCTGATGAGGGTTCCCAGAACTGTAGGTTTAGTCCAGTAACTCATTCAGACGGCTCTTTTTATCACAAGTTTTAAGAGTTTTTTTTTTTTTTGGAGCTTCTTTAGATGTCCAGCTTTGGTCTTTATTGCTGGCCGTTATTGCCAAGGAGCCTAACACGAAACATCGCTCAGCGTTTGCAGCTTGTTTGGTTCACCCAGAACTTTGCTGCTGCCTCTTATCTCTAGTTTTTTATTTGGCTGATCGTTGCTTCTCTTTTTCTTTGGTGGAAGGGCCATTTCACTCAATAGCACAACACGTTTTCCTGTTTCTTTGTGTTTTATGTCAAATCTTTTGTTAGTCTCTTGGATAACAATGAAAAAAATATGTTTTAATGTAGTTTCTGAATTGTAAGTGAGCAGCCTGGCTGCAGAGTGTTAGACCTGCTGCAGACGAGACAGTTCCTTCTTGTTTAGGCAAGAAAACAATGAAAGTGAACGCCGGCCCTGAACAGTCACTTGATGGTGTTCGGACCTGCAGATCATCCAAAAAGAAACATCATGACGAGTGTTTGAGTGAAGTGACCCTTTGCCGTCGTGTGTTCGTGGACTGAAGTCGGTACCTGATGATAACGGTATTTGATAACGTTTTTTTTTAACGGCGTGTTGTGTTTTATTGAAGGAGGCCGAGGGATCCGATGTCTCCTCCAACAAAGAAAACGGTCGACATTCTGAAGAAGAGACAGCACCTGCACAGGTAAACGGCAGCTCGGCGGGCAACAGCCTCGTTTGAAACCGTCTTTGTTCAACGTCACAAACAGCTTCTTCACGCTCAAACCGCCCATTTGACTGTAGCCATGACATCACTTCCCGTCCAGGCACTTTTCCATCAACTCTATTTTGAAATCAATAATTGTTCCTGAAAAAGAAAAGGCAATGATAATGTGGGGAGTAATTAGATAAAAGCAGAAGTTTGCTGTCCTGGAGCATTCAGGTCTGTTTACATAATGCCAAGAGGGAAAGACATCAGCGATTATCTTGGAGAAGCAACTATTACTGCCGTTCAGTGTTCGGCATAGAGAAAGATTATTCACAAGTAGAAAACAAGTAGCCTCCACCCCCTTGATTGGTAACACCTCCACCCGCAACCTTGGTAACACCTCCCCCCGTACTTGGTAACACCTCCACCCCCGACCTTGGTAACGGCTCCCCCCGTGCTTGGTAACGCCTCCACCCCCGACCTTGGTAACGCCTCCCCCCGTGCTTGGTAACGCCTCCACCCCCGACCTTGGTAACGCCTCCCCCCGTGCTTGGTAACGCCTCCCCCCGTGCTTGGTAACACCTCCACCCCCGACCTTGGTAACGCCTCCCCTCGTGCTTGGTAACAGCTCCCCCCGTGCTTGGTAACGCCTCCCGCCGTGCTTGGTAACAGCTCCCCCCGTGCTTGGTAACGCCTCCCCCGTGCTTGGTAACACCTCCCCCCGTGCTTGGTAACGCCTCCCCCCGTGCTTGGTAACAACTCCACCCCCGACCTTGGTAACACCTCCCCCCGTGCTTGGTAACGCCTCCCCCCGTGCTTGGTAACACCTCCCCCCGTGCTTGGTAACAACTCCACCCCCGACCTTGGTAACTCCTCCCCCCCGACCTTGGTAACACCTCCACCCCCGACCTTGGTAACGCCTCCCCCCGTGCTTGGTAACGCCTCCACCCCCGACCTTGGTAACGGCTCCCCCCGTGCTTGGTAACGCCTCCCCCCGTGCTTGGTAACGCCTCCCCCCATGCTTGGTAACGCCTCCCCCCGTGCTTGGTAACACCTCCACCCCCGACCTTGGTAACACCTCCCCCCGTGCTTGGTAACGCCTCCCCCCGTGCTTGGTAACACCTCCCCCCGTGCTTGGTAACAACTCCACCCCCGACCTTGGTAACACCTCCCCCCGTGCTTGGTAAGACCTCCCCCCGTGCTTGGTAACACCTCCCCCCCCGACCTTGGTAACTCCTCCCCCCCGACCTTGGTAACACCTCCACCCCCATGCTTGGTAACACCTCCCCCCGTGCTTGGTAACAACTCCACCCCCGACCTTGGTAACACCTCCCCCCGTGCTTGGTAACAACTCCACCCCCGACCTTGGTAACTCCTCCCCCCCGACCTTGGTAACACCTCCACCCCCGACCTTGGTAACGCCTCCCCCCGTGCTTGGTAACACCTCCACCCCCGACCTTGGTAACGCCTCCACCCCCGACCTTGGTAACGCCTCCCCCCGTGCTTGGTAACGCCTCCCCCCGTGCTTGGTAACGCCTCCCCCCATGCTTGGTAACGCCTCCCCCCGTGCTTGGTAACACCTCCACCCCCGACCTTGGTAACGCCTCCCTTCGTGCTTGGTAACAGCTCCCCCCGTGCTTGGTAACGCCTCCCCCCGTGCTTGGTAACAGCTCCCCCCGTGCTTGGTAACGCCTCCCCCTGTGCTTGGTAACGCCTCCCCCCGTGCTTGGTAACAACTCCACCCCCGACCTTGGTAACGCCTCCCCCCGTGCTTGCTAACAACTCCACCCCCGACCTTGGTAACGCCTCCCCCCGTGCTTGGTAACACCTCCCCCCGTGCTTGGTAACAACTCCCCCCCGACCTTGGTAACGCCTCCCCCCGTGCTTGGTAACACCTCCCCCCGTGCTTGGTAACAACTCCACCCCGACCTTGGTAACACCTCCCCCCGTGCTTGGTAAGACCTCCCCCCGTGCTTGGTAACACCTCCCCCCCGACCTTGGTAACTCCTCCCCCCCGACCTTGGTAACACCTCCACCCCCATGCTTGGTAACACCTCCCCCCGTGCTTGGTAACACCTCCACCCCAGACCTTGGTAACGCCTCCACCCCGTGCTTGGTAACGCCTCCACCCCCGACCTTGGTAACGCCTCCCCCCGTGCTTGGTAACACCTCCCCCCGTGCTTGGTAACAACCCCACCCCCGACCTTGGTAACACCTCCCCCCGTGCTTGGTAAGACCTCCCCCCGTGCTTGGTAACAACTCCACCCCCGACCTTGGTAACTCCTCCCCCCCGACCTTGGTAACACCTCCACCCCCGACCTTGGTAACGCCTCCCCCCGTGCTTGGTAACACCTCCACCCCCGACCTTGGTAACGCCTCCCCCCGTGCTTGGTAACACCTCCACCCCCGACCTTGGTAACGCCTTCTCCCGTGCTTGGTAACACCTCCCCCCGTGCTTGGTAACACCTCCACCCCAGACCTTGGTAACGCCTCCCCCCGTGCTTGGTAACGCCTCCACCCCCGACCTTGGTAACGCCTCCCCCCGTGCTTGGTAACACCTCCACCCCAGACCTTGGTAACGCCTTCTCCCGTGCTTGGTAACACCTCCCCCCGTGCTTGGTAACACCTCCCCCCCGACCTTGGTAACACCTCCACCCCCATGCTTGGTAACACCTCCCCCCGTGCTTGGTAACACCTCCACCCCAGACCTTGGTAACGCCTCCCCCCGTGCTTGGTAACGCCTCCACCCCCGACCTTGGTAACGCCTCCCCCCGTGCTTGGTAACGCCTCCACCCCCGACCTTGGTAACAGCTCCCCCAGTGCTTGGTAACACCTCCCCCTGTGCTTGGTAACGCCTCCCCCCGTGCTTGGTAACGCCTCCACCCCCGACCTTGGTAACACCTCCCCCTGTGCTTGGTAACGCCTCCCCCCCGTGCTTGGTAACGCCTCTTCCCCCGACCTTGGTAACGCCTCCCGCCCGACCTTGGTAACGCCTCCCCCCGACCTTGGTAACGCCTCCCCCCGACCTTGGTAACGCCTCTCCCCGACCTTGGTAACACCTCCACCCCGACCTTGGTAACACCTCCACCCCCGACCTTGGTAACGCCTCCCCCCCGACCTTGGTAACGCCTCCCCCCCGACCTTGGTAACGCCTCCCCCCGACCTTGGTAACGCCTCTCCCCGACCTTGGTAACACCTCCACCCCGACCTTGGTAACGCCTGCACCCCCGTGCTTGGTAACGCCTGCACCCCCGACCTTGGTAATGCCTCCCCCGTGCTTGGTAACGCCTCCACCCCCGTGCTTGGTAACGCCTCCACCCCCAACCTTGGTAACGCCTCCCCCCCCCCCGACCTTAGTAACACTTCCACACCCGACCTTGGTAACACCTCCACCCCCGTGCTTGGTAACGCCTCCTGGTGCCTGGTAACATCTTCCAGTAACATCTTCCAGCTGGTAGCATGTTTGCTGTTTTTTTTAATCCACTTTTGACTTTGTCAGTGAACATTTCTTTTATGATCATTTGTCCTCTGTTTTTGTTTCCTTTGCAGCAGTCTTCAGATAAGCTGCCTGAGGAAAACGCCTCAAAACCAAAGGAAATATCCAAACCAGAACCAGAGAAGTCATGTGACCAGGACCATTCCAGGACGACTCCCCGAACACCTCAAGATCTGAAACCTGGCGACGATCCGCAGCCTGCAGCAGAACCGTCCTCCACCATGCCTGATTCAGACTCAAAGACCCTCAGCAGCGGGGAGTCCTCCGAGGATGAAGAGGAGAGGGAGGCTTCAGGGAAAGGGGCCGTCTCTCCAAGTATTCTCCCGTCCTCAGTCCTGGACAAAGCCAGTGCCATCGCTCAACACTTCTCTAACTCCATCAAGCGAGGCAGCGTGCCTCAGGACGACACCCGCTCTCTCGGGTGTCCTTCGCCTCGGTTACCCAGCAGGACCGGCAGCAGCCTCAGCCTCAGTGCGGAGGCATGTGACCGACCCCTGCGGCTCAACAGCAACACCTCAGATGGTCCTGAGACGGAACTGATTGTCATGTCTCCTTGGGATGATGGTGTCTTCGATGTGGACCGAAGCCTCCGCCAAAGACGGGACTCCACGTTGTCCAAACAAGACCAACTGCTGATTGGGAAAATCAAGACTTACTATGAAAACGCTGGGAGTCAGGATGCCACCTTCAGCCTCCAGCGGAGGGAGAGTCTCACCTACATCCCGACCGGGCTGGTCCGGAGCTCGGTGAGCCGGATCAACAGCGTCCCGGAGAAAGAGCCAGTGACAAACCCACCCGCCTCCACCTTTCCAGACCCTTCATCGGCTGATCCAGACTTAACCTCAGAGACCTGGAGCCACATGGTTTCCAGTCGCTCCTTGGACTCCTTAAAGTCAGATCAGTTCAGCACAGATTCTGGAGAACACCGCAGGTCCAGGTCTGAGAGCTTGAATGACTATCTGTCTGAGGATGAAGAGTTCAGACCTTCGTCTGAGATGATTAAGATCTGGCAAGCGATGGAGCAGCAGGTTACCAGATCCCAAAGAGAGGACAGAGGGCATCGACCCAGAGAAGCTCTGAAAAATTGCAGAGCCGCCATCTGTCTGTCTGACACAACCAAGAGTCGTGACCCAGAGCCGAGAGCATCTGAGCACCTGAGCACCATCACAGAGGACTCCACAATTCCCTCACTCCGCAAGACCAAATTGTCGGGGCTGAACCGAACTGGAAGCCTGAAGAATGCCCTGAGGTTGTTCGGGGAAGAGGCGGTGGTCCTCAGAGGAATGGTTCCCCGCGTTGCCCAGCTTCGGGCGGAGGCTGAAGGAGACCGATCCAGCCAGGACTCAGACCAGCTTGATGATGGCGACAAGACCAAGAGCAAAGTCCTCCATCTGGCCCGGCAGTACAGCCAGCGGATCAAAACCCCCAAACCTTTGGTTCGACAACGAAGTCAGGCAATCCTGGGTGGCAGCAAAGGCTTGGCTTGCGTGATGGAGGAGAAGGAGAGTTCAGGTACCAAGCGCACTTTACCAAACCTTCACATCCCCCACAAGTTCTTACATCTTCTGTGTTTAGACCACAAGGACACCAGTGTGTCCTCTTATTGTCATCGTGTTTTTCTCACTTCACAGTAAAATTAATCAGCTATAATTTTATTGGTTCATTCTGATTCCTAATTTTCTTAATAGTGATCTGCGAATTATAATTTTGGTCTATATTGATTTTTATTCCTAAAAAATCAACAGTTGTGCTCATAAGTTTGTGAATGAATGTGCTATGATGCATTCTGAACCCTGACTGAAAAACTTCAAATAGATAATTTCTATACAAATAGTCACATAACTGACTTGCAACTACTTTTTCCAGAATTTTAGATACAAATGGTTGGAAATTGGTCTATAATTAGCTAAAATGTCTGGGTAAAGAGAAGGTTTTTTTATGTAAAGGTTTAATTACTGCAACTTTGAAAACCTGTGGTACACATCCTAAGTTTAGGGATAAGTTGATTTGGTCCAGTATTGTCGTGCCAATAAGAGAAAAAACATTTTTGAATAGTCGAGTCGGGATGGGGTCTAACATACACGTGGTTGACTTAGCTCTATTGAAGACTGAGGTCAGCTCAGGGATTTTATAGGATCGAAACAGTCTAGAGTCAAGTCAGAGCCTTAGGAAGTCCCTAAAGCTGAAGAAACGCCCAAAGCTGCTACTGGGTCGGCCTGGTTGATTTCTTCTCTAATTCTCATGATTTTACTGTTAAAGAAGCTCATAAAGTCCTCACTACTGAGAGCTGCAGGAATGCACGGCTCAACAGGGTTGTGACTCTTTGTCAGCCTGGCTACAGTGCTGAACAGAAAACATGGGTTACTTTTATTATCCTCTATCAATGATGAATAATAAGCTGTTCTGGCTTTGCGAAGGGCTTTTTTTATGTACTATTAGGAGCCGGTACACTACTACTAACAAAACTGGTTTCTTTGATTTCCAGCTCAGGAGTTTTAGATTAAGCACCAGGCTTTCGAACTTACAAATTTAAAATAATAAATAAATAAAATAAATAATAAATAAAAAATAATAAATAAATAAAATAAATAATAAATAAAAAATAAGCCTGAAGTTAGAAAGGTTTGAGGAATCCCGATAGCTATTTTAGATGAGATGTCTGAAAACAGCTGGAACACAACCAGACACCAATGAAGAATTGATCAGGTCCACAACACATGGCCCAGCCGTATCAGAAACATCCTTAAAAAGATGATGGGGGACACGGTTGCATGTGCTGGACATGCCGGGCTCTGAAGTGGCTTCAATCATATTTCTACCAGATATATGAAGGTTGTAAGAAGAAAGTCAATAAACATCTTTGAAATAGTTCTCTTACGAATCTTACGAATAACATCCAGGAATCCAAACCGAGCTCAAATGGGAAGTTTCCTCAACAGAACTGTCTGAGATGGAGAGAGACGTTTATGTGTTGACCTGTTTATGAGTGAAATCCAGCAGATGGGGGGCGGGGGGCTGGAGGGTTATCACACTGAGCTGCTGGATCTTTGTATTTGTAGATGTTCTAGCTAGAGTTCCAGGGTTCATGAACATTGAAAGGTCAAGATAATCCAAAACCAGGAATTTAAAGCAGCACTATGTAACTTTTCCACCTTAATATCATATTTCCAGAGTCATTGTGATGGTACATCAACTTCCAACAGGTTTAATGAACCTCTGTCATGGTCTGAGGGGTCTGTATCGCCTTCACTGGCACTATGTAACTTTGGTAGGAACCCTGCCACACTAAAAAACTACACATTTTTACGGCTTTGACTGCTTTGTGGCATACGTCACTTCCGCCTCCTTCCCGATTCTTAGTCGAGACGAAAATAAACGGGGCTTGGAGCGCAGAGCTCCGCAGAAGCTGGTAACCCGTTGCTGTGTTGTAGCTGCGGCAGCTCCACACAACAGACGTGGAGAAAAGATCCTAATGGTTTAACTTTTCACCGCTTTCCTGCTCGGAGGCAGAACCGCGGAGGCCGAGTATCTAAGATAACAGAGTAAAAGAGTGAAAGAGTCGTCGGCTCGGTTGGATCGCGGCTGTAACGACCAAACATAACCTTTCACACATGATCACAAACAAACACTCATAACAACCGGGGTCGGATCGGGTTTTATTCCCCACTTCTCCAGCTAAACGCAGTTTCTGGCCAGCTCTCTGCGGTGCGATTAACCCCAATCTTCAGATAAAACTAGTTTGTTGATGAAAAGATATTAATTCTATTTGTAGCTGCAGAGGAAAAAAATAATCCCACGAGGAAAACTAAAATATTGCTCACGCCTCGGAGCCTCTTAAGCGTAATATAGCAGTCAAAAAAATAGAAAAGAAAAGTAAGAGTAATACAAAACATGTACTGTATGTTGTACTATTATACAAATTTATTGAAACACATGGCGAGTCAAACATTTACCAAAGCAGCTGCCAAACACTCCTAAATAAGGTAGCCTAAGACGTTGGTTGTGCAGAACTGCGGCAGTAAATCCTCATCGGAGCTCCACTCTTTGATAGGGATTTCATATGGATCCAAACCCGTTAATAATCATTATTTTCTCCATAAACCGCTCCCTGGCTCCCTTGTTTAAGGTATCCTGGTAAATTCCAGTTCCTTTCCAGCAGTTTAACATCTTTTTTTTGCGTTCCGTCTGTTAACTTGGTGAAACAGAAAAGTAGTTTTGAAAGTTCCGTCCCGTCTTCATTCGCTATCAAAACTAATGTACACGACGGGGACACGATCTTTCCGGCAGTACGCGCTGGTGCTCATGGGAAACGTAGTGTTCTTTCTGGTAAAGCACTACCGCTTCTGTCCAAAAGATGCCGCCAAACTCAGAAAAGCTGAAAGTTACATTGTGCTGCTTTAAGAGTGGGGTTGGACTTGAAACTGATTCTGGTTTTATGTTTGGCAGGTAAACCCAACCTGACTCTGCAACTGGTTCCTGAAGACCAGGCTACGTCTCAGCCCCTGAGTCCCGAGGACCAGGTCCGGTCTCCATCCGCGGCCCCCCTGGGCCGGGGTCCCCTGCGCAGCCCGCTCAGTCCGCCCCCTCCCTTAAAGGGCTTCAACTGGCCCGACGTCCGGGAACTCCGCTCCATGTACTCCAACCACAGCCGCTCCCAGACCGTCCCGACCAACCGGACCCCCACACCGGACCAGCAGTATGAAGGAGGTCGAAGGAGGCACTCCAGCGTGTCCTCCAGCCTCAGCGCCACCGGCTCCAACGGTGGTCCCTCACACCCGCCTCACGGCCAGGACCAGCACAGCAAACGGCTCCACAGAGCCAACTCCATGGACCCTCGCCTGAGCGGGGAGCAGATGAGCGAGCTGCAGCGCCTCCAGGAGCAGGCTGCCCAGGGCCACTACAGCAGCTACTACGTCGCAGCGGAGGCGTCGCGGTCAGATGACCCCGAACACAAGATCATCGTCATGGAGAAGCTTCAGGAGCCTGAAGGGTCGCAGACGGATCCCCCCGAGGACGACGGTGACAGCTACGTCCAGATCCGCTCGCCGACCAGCAGAGAGAAGATCTCCATCATGGCCGTCATCGACCGCTGCCGCGTCTACCAGGAGTCTGAGGAATACAAGCACCGAGAGGAGGCCAGAGCCAAACCTGAGTCAGCGAGAGCTCAGGAGCTGGACAAGACTTCACCCGAACAGGACACCGCCCACAATGCTGCCGCCACCTCTGGGTCAAAGACGGAGGGCGGCCAGAAGAGCCTTGTGAAGAATCTGAGAGAAAAGTTCCAGAACCGCAGCTGAAGGCCCGGTCCGATGGAACATAAACATGATGGGCGTCCGAGGATGTAACAAACTCCTGCTGCAGACGCTCTTACTGGGAGTTCTTCAGACCGAGACCCAAAACTACGACCACCAGACGCTCAGCATCCCGTTTTACAGCGTAAAACAAGTCGACAGGTCTCGACTGGTCCTGACTGGTCCTGACTGGTCCTGACTGGTCCCGACAGGTCCCGATTGGTCTTGACTGGTCTCGACTGGTCCCACTGGTCCCGACAGGTCCCGACAGGTCTCGACTGGTCTCGACTGGTCCTGACTGGTCCCGACTGGTCTCGACTGGTCCTGACTGGTCCTGATTGGTCCTGACTGGTCCTGACTGGTCCTGACTGGTCCTGACTGGTCCTGACTGGTCCTGACTGGTCCTGACAGGTCCCGACAGGTCCTGATTGGTCTCGACAGGTCCTGACTGGTCCTGACTGGTCTCGACTGGTCTCGACTGGTCCCGACTGGTCCCGACTGGTCCCGACTGGTCTCGACTGGTCTCGACTGGTCCTGACTGGTCCTGACTGGTCCTGACTGGTCCTGACTGGTCTCGACTGGTCCCGACTGGTCCCGACTGGTCCCGACTGGTCTCGACTGGTCCCGACTGGTCCCGACTGGTCTCGACTGGTCTCGACTGGTCCCGACTGGTCTCGACCGGTCTCGACCGGTCTCGACGGGTCCCGACTGGACTCGACGGGTCTCGACTGGTCTCGACTGGTCCTGACTGGTCCCTGACTGGTCCTGACTGGTCTCGACTGGTCTCGACTGGTCTCGACAGGTCCTCATTGGTCCCGACTGGTCCGGACTGGTCCTGACTGGTCTCGACAGGTCTCGACTGGTCCTGATTGGTCTCGACAGGTCCCGACTGGTCTCGACTGGTCTCGACTGGTCCTGATTGGTCTCGACAGGTCTCGACTGGTCTCGATTGGTCCTGATTGGTCTCGAGTGGTCCTGATTGGTCTCGACTGGTCTCGACTGGTCCTGATTGGTCTCGAGTGGTCTTGACTGGTCTCGACTGGTCCTGATTGGTCTCGACTGGTCTTGACTGGTCTCGACTGGTCCTGATTGGTCTCGACTGGTCTCGACTGGTCCCGACTGTTCTCGACTGGTCTCGACTGGTCCCGACTGTTCTCGACTGGTCTCGACTGGTCCCGACTGGTCTCGACTGTTCTCGACTGGTCCTGACTGGTCCTGACTGGTCCTGACTGGTCCTGACTGGTCCTGACTGGTCTCGACTGGTCTCGACTGGTCTCGACTGGTCTCGACAGGTCTCGACTGGTCTCGACTGGTCCCGACTGGTCTCGACTGTTCTCGACTGGTCCTGACTGGTCCTGACTGGTCCTGACTGGTCCTGACTGGTCCTGACTGGTCCTGACTGGTCCTGACTGGTCCTGACTGGTCTCGACAGGTGTCGACAGGTGTCGACTGGTCTCGACAGGTCTCGACAGGTCTCGACTGGTCTCGACTGGTCTCGACTGGTCTCGACTGGTCTCGACTGTTCTCGACTGGTCCTGACTGGTCCTGACTGGTCCTGACTGGTCCTGACTGGTCCTGACTGGTCCTGACTGGTCCTGACTGGTCCTGATTGGTCCTGACTGGTCCTGACTGGTCCTGACTGGTCTCGACAGGTCTCGACAGGTCTCGACAGGTCTCGACAGGTCTCGACAGGTCTAGACTGGTCTCGACAGGTCTCGACTGGTCTCGACTGGTCTCGACTGGTCTCGACTGGTCTCGACTGGTCTCGACTGTTCTCGACTGGTCCTGACTGGTCCTGACTGGTCCTGACTGGTCCTGACTGGTCCTGACTGGTCTCGACTGGTCCTGACTGGTCTCGACTGGTCTAGACTGGTCTCGACAGGTGTCGACTGGTCTCGACAGGTGTCGACTGGTCTCGACAGGTCTCGACAGGTCTAGACTGGTCTCGACAGGTCTCGACTGGTCTCGACTGGTCTCGACTGGTCTCGACTGTTCTCGACTGGTCCTGACTGGTCCTGACTGGTCTCGACAGGTCTCGACAGGTCTAGACTGGTCTCGACTGGTCTCGACTGGTCCCGAACTGTCTCGACAGGTCCCGACTGGTCTCGACTGTTCTCGACTGGTCCTGATGACCTGAAATGTCAGCTGTGGAGGACGAGACATTGCTGGCTGAGCCTGGTCAGGATCCGTGGAAACCCTCAGTGACCAGGTGGATTTACAAAACCACGTCAGACATGAGAACCGAAACGGTTTCACCTGGAAAAGTCAGTGATTTTGAAGTTGATCAGCTGATTTCATGAAATGTATTTAAAATTAAGTCAATTTTGATCGTGTTTCGGTTTTTGTCAACATGTGAATCAGATTTTAGTTCAAGTTTGTGCCTTTTTGTCGTCTTACGTTGACTTTATTTCACGGTTTTCTCTCCTGACGTCCTGATGAAAGGTTTCTCTCAGCTGATTGGTCGGAGCTCTCATGTGACTTCCTCCACTTCCTCAGGCGGCTTCCTCGGCTCTTCCTGCGATTTAATGGATCTCATGTACATAAAAACGTGTGTGTGTGTGTGTGCGTGCGTGTGTGTGTGTGTGCAGGTGCAGGTATGTGTGTGTGAGATTATGCCAACAAAACACTTCAGATTACTGAATAAACAGAAGAAACACTGATTTTGTAGAATGTGTCTGTTATTAACTATATAATTATGTTGCTTCCTGGTAAATAAAAGTATAATTTTTCTTAAGAAGAATCAGAAAGGTTTGTGGTGGAAAGGCTGGATATCCTGGAAGGAACCGTAAACAAGGTGAGCAGTACCCGGTACCCTGAACTTAAAGGACTGGTACTTGAAAACTGGGACCTGCGGTTCCTCTACTGACCTCTACAATCCCGGTCCGGACCTGCGGTTCCTCTACTGACCTCTACGATCCGGGTCAGGACCTGCGGTTCCTCTACTGACCTCTACAATCCCGGTCCGGACCTGCGGTTCCTCTACTGACCTCTACGATCCGGGTCTGGTTAAAATGATACAAAGCAACAAATGTCTGTATAATTAGGGGTGTGGTCTCTTGATTGACGGCTGTTGTTGATGACCAGCCGGCGCTGAATTAAGATGTAACAGAATGTTCATCCTTGTTTCAAAGATGCTGTATTTTGTTGTGATGTTAATTTCACTGAGACCAGTTCTGGATTAGTTCTGTCGGGTTCAGGGGAGACAGATCTGAAGCCACGACGAACCAGAGCGTCTCCAGGTCCTGGGCTTCTAGATCCTCCCCTGGAGCCACGTCAGGACTTTTCCACGTAGACGAACCGGATCAGTACATGAACATCACCAGAGCTCGGTCAGCTCAGGGAGGTTTACAGGATCAAAACAGTCTAAAGTCAAGTCAGAGCCTGAGGAAGTCGCTAAAGCTGAAGAAACGCCCACAACTGCTACCGGGTGGGCCTGGTTGATTTCTTCTCTAATTCTCACGATTTTACTGTTAAAGAAGCTCATAAAGTCTTCACTACTGAGATTTTCAGGAATGCACGGCTCAACAGGGTTGTGACTCTTTGTCAGCCTGGCTACAGTGCTGAACAGAAAACATGGGTTACTTTTATTATCCTCTATCAACAATGAATTATAAGCTGTTCTGGCTTTAAGAAGGGCTTTTTTATGTACTATTAGGAGCCGGTACACTACCACTAACAAAACTGGCTTCTCTGATTTCCAGCTCATGAGTTTTAGATTAAGCGTGAGGCTTTCGAACGTACGAATTTAAAAATAAGCCTGAAGTTAGAAAGGTTTGAGGAATCTGGAACAACCAGACACCAATGAAGAATTGATCAGGTCCACAACACATGGCCCAGCCGTATCAGAAACATCCTTAAAAAGATGAGGGGGGACACGGTTGCATGTGCTGGACATGCCTGTCTCTGAAGTGGCTTCAATCATATTTCTACCAGATATGTGAAGGTTGTAGGAGGAAAGTCATTAAACGTCTTTGAAACAGTTCTCTCTCAAATCATCTTGACATCTTACGAATAACATCCAGGAATCCAAACCAAGCTCAAACGGGAAGTTCGTAGACGAACCGGATCAGTACATGAACATCACCAGAGCTGATACCAGAGCTGGTGCAGCTCCACCCGGGTCTGATGGCCCGTGGACGGTAGGATGAGGGTGGGAGGTCCAGCTGCTGGTTCTGGTTCCAGCTCCAGAAGCACCGGTCCTGGCGAAGGTACTGGGAGGTTAGTCAACCCAGGAGGGTGGAGGCCGACCCGTACGGGTTCAGATCCGGGCCGGCGTGATTAGAGGTGAAGGAGGAGGAGGAGGAGGAGGAGGTTCCAGCTGCTGACGAGCTGGAGCTCATCCAGCAGACCAGAACCTCCCAGACCAACCAGAACCTCCCAGACCAACCAGAACCTCCAAGACCAACCAGAACCCTCCAACCCAGGTCTGTTTTCTGTAGTTGGTATTTGTTTTTCTTTCTTAAAGGAGCATGAGGCTCCTTTTAAGAAATGAGACTCATTAGCGCCACCATTCGCCACGACGGCCGTCGGGGGTACTGCAGCCAACAGTGAAGCCTGTGTCGTGCCAAAAAGTGATTGCCTGCCAGAATTTGATTTCTCCCCTGAAAATGGGTCTTTTTACCTGCCAAAAATTGATTGGAGGCCAAATACAATTAATGAAAGGTTGTTTCTGCCTAAATATGATTTGATCTCATTCTTGAGCTTCATAATATAAATACTAGAGCTCACAGGATTGCTTTTAACTCTTTTAAAGGACCATTACAACATAAAATAGGCATTTTCACCTGCCAAAAATTGATTGAAGGCCAAATACAGTTAATGAAAAGTTGTTTCTGCCTAAATATGACTTGATCTCATTCTTGAGCTTCATAATCTGAAAATCTGACGTTTTAGCGCTATCGCTCAACGGGCTGCTGTGCGCGCTCCCGCGGCCAGAAATCAGAAGAAATCAGATTCTGGCAGGCAATCACTTTTTGGCACGACACCGGCACGGGAGAACGGGGAGAACGCGCATGCAGCGGCATGTGACGTCACATCCACACACTGCTCTGGAGACAGAAGAACCGGGTCGGTCAGACCAGCAGGAAGTTCTCGTGCTACCGGGTTCTCACACAGGAATGAGGACAAGTGGTTAAGTGGAGAAACGTTTGACTTTATTCGTCACCAGACACGCACACACACATGCACCCGTCGTGTCCGGGTCTCCGGCAGCTCCGTGTCATCACCATCTGCAGACGCCCTCAGGAAAATCAGCCCACTCCTTAAAATAAAGCATGAGTGGAATGTTATTCCACCCATGAAAACAAGTTTTGAAAAAAGTTTTCCATGCTTTCATCATCTCTGTTTCACCGCTGTGACCTCCTGTATTTCAGCGTAAGCTGTTTTAACTTAAAGGGGACCTATTATGACATCTAATACCTATTTTAAACAGGCCTTGAATGTCTTAAAAACAAGCTTTTGATTGTTTTTGCTAAATAAATTAGAAATTCAGCCTCTGAGCCATGTCTTTATCTTCCCAGTCTCTAACCTCATTATCTATGCAGGATTCTGAGTGGGCGGGGCTATGATAATGCTCCTTTACGTTCATGTTCAGCTGTGTGTTATTGTTCAGAAAGTTATCCAAGAAAGAGGCTTAACAAACACTGAGTTAAAGTCTCATCTTGAGGTTACTTGAACCCATGACGACTAAACCCGCTCAGTTGGTTCCAACACACACCGGTTATGAATTAACTCAACTAACCCAGAGTTGTGCGAGTTCCCGGTGAATCTATAAAGACATCATCTATCGAGGGTCAAAAATGGAGCAGCAAGTCCTCCACCACACTAATACATCTGGCAAAGCACGTGATATGGCTTGGCAGAGAATTACTGATCGCGTCAACGCGTAAATTTAGGCCATTATGTGAATTTTATATGAAATGAATGAAGCAAACAATGGGCAAATTAATTGAAAAAATAAAAATTAAAAAAAGTGAAGACTCTGTCAACTGTATTTTTTTAATTGAAATGATTGAGACAGATTTGATCACGCACTCTGTGACCATCTGCATGTCAAGCTGCTGCTGAAAGGGAGGGGCCGGTACCGGCTCCTCAACGACTGGAGTCAATTCATTGCGCAATGTGGCAATGTTGTGCAATATGGCACATGCAACAATTCTATCCCAGCCCTGTCTGGCAGACCCTCAGCCTGCACAAGCACTGAAACCTCTCCTTGAGAATCCCAAAAGTCATCTCTATTTCTCCCCGGGTTCTGCTGTGAGCCACGGTGAAGCGTGTTTGCGCTCCAGCAGATCGGGCACGGATATCCTCTATCCCCCAGGAGATAGCCACCGGGCAAGCGGTTCCTTCGCATCGAATAGTTTTTTGACCCCGGGGCCCATTCACCACTGTTTTCCGCAAACATTCATCCCATCGGAGCTCAAGTCGGCTCGGTTTGTCTTCGTGCGGCATGATGCTCATCGTTCTCCTCTACAGCCTCCATACGATGGTCCCTTTAGAGTCCTCGAGAGGGGCCCTAAGGTTTTTTTGCTAGACTTAGGTGGCCGCAAAGAGCACGTTGCACTAGATAGGCTTAAAGCCGCACACACGGTAGCGGATTAAGTTGTGGTCCCGGCCCAGGTCCCCCGTCGTGGACGCCCTCCTCTGAGACCTCCTGTCGTTGCTTCAAAGGATGGACTTTCTAGTTTACCACCTAAAGCCTGAATTATGGTTCTGCGTCAAACCAACGCAGAGCACACGCCGTCGCCGTGACCCAGTCGTGAACCCTTCGGACTTCTCCGTCACTCCATTTCGTCGCGGTGCAGTACCCCCCGTTACCGCTGATTCGCGATCTTTTCCTGAATGGTTTATCCGACTTTTTCCGGTCACAGTGAATCAAAGAGATAAGGACAACTATTGTGCAAAAAAACAAAACAAAAAAAATCACACTATACACAAAGAAAAGAGCGCTGAAAGTTCACGACTGCTTCAAACCGGAAACCGGAAATGCGTTGCTACCAAGCGAACCAATCACAGCCCTCTCGGTCTGCGTCTGGTCTGCGTCGCTTCGACGCGTAGTAACAATTTTCGGGAGGTGCACGTCAGTGACGGCGTCAGTGACGGCGTCAGTGACGGCGTCAGTGACGGCGTGTGGTACACGTCGACGCGTAGCACACGCCGTAGGCACGGTGTCATTTTGACGCAGAACCATAACTCAAGCTTTAGACTGTTGTTTTTTCCCTGCAGCGTCCCGCTCACGGTGATGCTCCTGTTGTGGTACAGGCGCAGCCGTGATGGTCGGCTGATTAAGCCACCAGTGAGGGACTGATGGGCCCTTCCAGGACACCTTCTGGGTGTTCTGGGTGGGGGGGGGGAGGGGGCTGTGTGGCGGACACAATTATGGACCTCGCACCCATCAGGACTGTAGGGAAGGGGGCGTGGTCACAAGTGTTTTATGGTTGCTTATCAATGCATGTTCGGTTTCTGTTGTCAGCTGTTAGTTGTCAACTGTCAGTTTCTGTTGTCAGTTGGATTTCGTTGTCTCGGAATAAAGTCCTGTTTTACCAACCTCTGGAGTCGAGCCTCATCCTGCCACAACAATGTGTCTTCTCCCGTCCCGCAAGAGAAATGTCCAGACAAATCTATCTGATTTAATGTTAACATGATCATTGTGGAGCTTGATGGATAATTGACAGTTCGGCACATGACCGAAAGTTAGATGCAAATTCATCATTGTAAACCTGTAAACCTTTAGACCTGTACACCTGTAAACCTGTAGGTCTGTAAACATGTAAATAAACCAGTAGACCTGTAGATCCCCCCCATCATTGATTAAACAATCATCTCTTACCCCCCCCCCCCCCGACCCCCTAACCCCCCGACCCCCCCCGACCCCCTGACCCCGCCCGCCCCGGCGGGAGGTTCGGACCCGGAGCCGGACACGGAGAGTGTCGGAGGCGTGGTCCGGTTCTGGGCGTCCAGCGGTTCTGGGAAGCTTTATATTCCGTTTTTGTTTCCGTCGCTGCGACACTTTGACAGAAAAACTGAGATTTTAAACTTGTCGGGTGTTTTTTTTTTTTGCGTTTTCGAACGGGATCTTCGGGACAGCCGAGCAACAGCCGAGCCAGAGGAGCGTTTCCTGCCGGAGCCGAGCCGAGCCGCCGGGTCTGGGAGGGCGGACACTCCTCCCGGTCCGGGTTCGAGGCTGCCGGGACAAAACACGCGAGGAAACGCCGCGGTCACCCGGAGATCCAGAGGTCCTGGAGGATCTGGTGGGTCCAGATCAGCCCAGATCAGCTCAGCTCCGTCTGCTCGATTACTGACTTCAGAACGTAAGAGAACTTTACTGTCCCCAGATGTCAGATTTCTCTGGTTATCCAACAACATCTGGTTTTAGTGATCAAGTCTGTTTCTGTGTTTTAACCTTAAAAAAAAAAGAAAATAAACTATACCTGTTCCTGGATATAAGCCTTTGGAAAAGTTTGTTTGATATGGTGTAGAATAGTTTAACAATGGAAGGATGATAGGCAAATTTATTCAGTATAGAATAATTCATAGATATTATTTTACATCATCAAGACTTAACAGAATGGGCCTAATAATGATCTATGCTGGAAGTGTGGGGTAGAAAGTGGTACATTGTTTATTGTTTATTGTTGGCTTTGTCTCGAACAACAACAAAACCATCAAATTAAAAGCGTCAAAATATCAAAAAAGGCAAAACAATTTAACACTCATCGAAAAAAATAAAGCACAACAGCAAAACAATGTGTTGGAGAGGGAACAGGAGGAAGCAGAACGCGTATTTAGTCCTGTCCCTTCCTCACAATATCATATCATATATGCCATAAAAATTAAAATAAAATGAGAAAAGACAAAATAACAACAAAAAAATTAATAAATACAACACAAACAACCAATAAACAAAGATCAAGGCATAATTAAACTGGCCTCCTACAATATCCTAAATTCAAAAATCCAATCTCCCAGTCACTTTAAATTGTGAACTTCCCAGATCACCAAGACTATGTCTCCATGGAGACAAAACTGTGTTACCTCTGTTGGACAAATATATTCATTCATATATTTGTCCAATATAGTTATAGAATATTAAAAACTGGCCTAATAAATAAATAGATAATAAAATTCTGAGGAGTTGGAGGGAACCCCAAGCTCCCACGTGGAAAACACAGGTGATGTAGAGACAGTGGCGTGTGAGAAGATGCTGGGAAGATTAAACTGTGAAAATGATATGGTAAAAAAAAATAAATAATAATACTTTTGGTAGACAGATGGGTTAATTTGCCTGCCTTTGCCTATTTACTTACCTGCCTGTCTTAATTTTAGTTAATTTATTTTCAGATTTTTCAGATTTATTTAATTTATTTATTTTTTACTATTATTGCTATGTTTGACCTCCATGTTGTCTGTTGTATTTGATGTTCATTTTGTATGTTGCAATAATGAAAAAATAATAAAAACTTTGAATCACAAAAAAAAAAAACAATGGAAGGATGATGGTGGAGGGCAGGCCCCGCCCCCTGGAGACTGGCCAACTATCCTAGGCAGGAAACATTCCACTGCTCTGATAAGATAGTGAAACCTGCTCCCCCTTATCTGTCTGTCCGTACACTTTTACCTGGACACGCCCCACTCACACTACCCACACACCTTCCTGTACAGCACCAGATGATTTCAGGTGAATTTCTTCATCCTCCACTGGCAGGTTCCGACAGGTCCCTTTTGATAGGTCCCTTCACCTGGTTTTCCTCCAGCGTTTCTGGTGAACTTTGTGGTTTTGTTTTCCTGTCATGAATCAATCACAGTACTGTACTCGCCAGTACCTGCTTCCTGTATCACCTAACGGCATTCACCTGACGGCATTCACCTGTCTGCGTCTCAGCAGGAGCCTCTAGTCAACTCTCAGGCTCCAGGGTCACCTTGATGGTTTGATTTTTCTGTTTCAAATCTTTTTTATTATTTTTCACAATGAATATAAAAGTAACAGTGATACATACATTGAGAATGTATATCACAACCATAACAAAAACAAAAATACCCCCCACTGAAGGTTGTGCTGGTGTAGGTTCAGATGGTATCAAAATTGTATTAACTTACAAAACATACCGAAGAGACAAAAGAAAAGGAGATCTTGGAAGGTAGTACAGTGACCCCACCAACCCGCCCCCCCACCCCCAACCCCCCACCCAAATCTTTAAAGATGTTAAGTAAAAGGCACAAAATAAGAGGAAAACGAAGTTGGTAGACGTATTAATATCTAAACCTTGAGCTTGTTAAACGTCAAGGGTCCGATGTTTTGATTTTTGACGTCGATGTAAACTTGCTCTACTGACCACCAGGGTCTGTATCCAGACCACCAGTTCCTCTACTGACCACCAGGGTCTGTATCCAGACCTGCAGCCCATCTACTGGCCACTGGGGTCTAAGAGACATCACGGAGGGGTCATCCCGTTCTGAAGGGAGCACCACGGGGCCAACAGTTGGAGAGGAGTTCCACAGACCTACCTCTCCTAAACTCACTGTTTGTCAGACTGAGGACCAAGGCTGATTCACACTCGTCTAACAACTGCCCCAGTCACCGATGGAGGTCCGGATCAAAGCGGCTAACAGGACCACACCATCAACAGTAGAGGTGGGATCCTGAAACAACCCAACTGGAAATCCTGCAAGCCATGCAATTCTGTCTTCCAGGGTTACAGACAAATGGTAATGGTCCAGAATGCAACCTCGGCGGTGGGAAGGGTAACAGAGTTGACCTCCTCCATGATCCCTTCCAGTTGGTGTAGGACCCCACCAGGATTAGGGTGTAGATCAACGCCAACATAGTCATACTTGAAGATGACATTGAGAAGATTGAAGACCCTCCCCTGATACAGGACACTCAGTCAGCAAAGTCACACCATGACCCACTCAGCGGGTTTTTGTTGTCCACTCAAAAGTACCAAACCCACACCTGGGACTTGTCTTGGAACCATAGGTGACTATCTGCATTCGGGCTACTCCACCATACTGTGCTGGAAACTCCCATGCACCCGTCAGAATCTGTGTGAAGTTACGTGACCATGGTGAAAGCTGGTCTACCAGACTTTTTTAGGCTGAGGACTGTGATCCCACTTGTAGATAACTTCAGTGGTTTTGATTTGGTCTGCTTGTGCTGCATCGCTTCACACTGGCTGTGAGACGGACTTGTTCTTCTTAACGTGTTTTTGCCTGCTGACAGAGGCTAAATTACAACAGCTGCTGATGTCAGAGCGCATCGCGATCACCTGACCTCAGAGGTGCTGTTTGTGTTGCAGAGCTGAGCTGTGTGACTGCACACAAAGACCCATTCATGGGGGGAGCGCCACAAAACTCTCTTTCACAGAAGTCCAGAACCACACCGTCACAGGACAGCAGCAGGACCGGTCTGCTGGTACCAACGGGTCAGAACCTCACCGTCATAGGATGGCAGGGAGCCGTCTGATTCAAGTTAATTTCGGACTTTGTCCTGGTCCTGGTGGCTAGCGGCTAGCTTTTTAATTGTCAGATTTTAACAACTGTATGTGGTGATTCCAGACCTCTGGTTGGGGAAATTTTGAGCCCGGACCTTCGGTTGGGGAGTTTTTGAGCCCGGACCTTCGGTCGGGGAGTTTTTGAGCCTGGACCTTCGGTTGGGGAGTTTTTGAGCCCGGACCTTCTGTTGGGGAGTTGTTGAGCCCAGACCTCTGGTCGGGGAGTTGTTGAACCCAGACCTCTGGTTGGGGAGTTGTTGAGCCCGGACCTCTGGAGTTGTTGAGCCCGGACCTCTGGTTGGGGAGTTGTTGAGCCCGGACCTCTGATCGGGGAGTTGTTGAGCCCGGACCTCTGATCGGGGATTTGGTGAGCCCAGAGCCCAGAGCTGATTTTGGTGGGCACCAGTGTTGCATGCCCATGGGAACTGATAGCAGTTTGCCCTCATCAGTGGACTGAAGGTGTAGAGGCCCCTGACGAGGTCTTGTACCTTCTGTAACATCACATTGGATCGAATAGCAATGAATACAATGGATGCCGGTTATGTAGGTCCTGCCCACCTTGAGCCGGCTGACCACACTATTCTTGGCTCCGGTCATCACAGCAGCTCAATTTGTTGCTACAGCAACCAACCTGCCTTCCCACTCATCACATGCTCCCTTCATGATAGCACTGAAGGCGTTGCTTATATGTGCGGCATCTGCCTTCTCCATCGACCTGATGTCAACAAACTTAGAAGCAATTTGGCCCTTGTGACGGAATCAAACAGAAACTAATGCTTCCTGTTTCCCAGAACTGTCAGTGGAACTGTGGAGTCATCCCACATGATTGAAAGGAATTTGGTGTTTTTCAGATTCTCTGCATGAGCTCTTTGGCCTGCTTTTCATTTCGATCTGTTGAGTCCATTTTCGTCGTCCACACTGCAAAAGTAAAAAAAGTGATTTCATTTAACATTAACTTACAATCATGTTATTGAATTTAGTTGTGTGCCTCACTTTTCTAATCCCCTCTAACTTTACTAAACCCAGAAGATTCACCAGTGCCTACAGTGTCTGTACTTGCCGGCACCACTGTGTGTTAACATCGCTGCTGTCACGCAGTGATGTCATCATCTCACCTGTTTGGTCTAGCTGTCAAAATTGTTATTTTAGTTTATTTTAATGCAGACCTTCCCCCAGCCACTCCGTTTTCTAAGGTGTGCGTGTGTGCGTGTGTGCGTGTGTGCGTGCGTGCGTGCGTGCGTGCGTGCGTGCGTGCGTGCGTGCGTGCGTGCGTGCGTGCGTGCGTGCGTGCGTGCGTGCGTGCGTGCGTGCGTGCGTGCGTGCGTGCGCGCGCGCTTTGGACCCTGGCTGCATCCCCACTTAACTGTGGGGATGCACAAGGATCCATTCTGGGTCCAGTTCCTTTTTCTGATGATTTGCACATTTAGTTGCCCGTTCAGTCAAAGAGTTATGAGTCGATCTGTTTTAAGGAAGTACGCTCTTGGTTGTTGATAAATTTCCTCAATTTGAACAAGAATAAGACAGAAATGATACTTAAATGGACATGCCAGTGTCATTGACCCGTTATCTGTGTACTGGAAGCAGTTGGTGGGAAATTTCAGTGTGATTTTTGACTCGGTTTTTACATTTGGCATTTGGCATTTTCGTGGGGGGGTTAAAACAAACGTACATTAAACATGTTGCATACGATGTTAATTTCAGAGAAGCTAACTCTTCACTTACTCATACATCCATTCAAAGTCAGAGGGCTGTCTCCCCATTTTTCCATTGGCACACACAGTCCGCAAGAGATTTGTCATCTTGGTCCTGGTCTGCTCCAACATGGACACCAACGCTTTCACAGTGGGTGTCCCAGGGAGAGTCTCTGCCCGGCCCCGGGACGCCCACGTGCAGAAGTTGTGACGATGGTCATGTAAGTTCTCCAGTTTCATGGTTTTATCTCCGATGATAAGCGAGTTGTGTGGATGCTGTTCCTTGCCATGCTGGCGACATGCCAAGCAGCTCATCACCAATGCCGTTTTTTAGGTCTCTCCACTCCACTAAGATACCGCCACATACTTTTCTTAAAAAGTTCTTAATGCTAGGCTACTAGCAGCAGACCAGTGCCGCTTATTAATTCTCTGCCTCTGATTGGCTGGTGGTTGTTGCTAGTCAAATGTGTCAAGATCAGCGCCAATTACGCAGCGGCTATCACATGATGCCGGACTGCTGCTGGCTAACACTTATATAGCTTTCCAGCTGTATTCCTACAGCCCAAAGCGCTTTAAACTGTAAACATATACACACACACACACACACACACACACGAGAGAGACACAAGCGTCCCAACACGCAGTTTTATGTATCAATGGTAGAGATGTTTACTCGCCAGTGTGGCGGATTTACTCGCCAAACACAAATTTGACCCCCATTGGCGGTTGGCCGGGTGTTAGCTTTGGACCCTGGCTGCGTCCCCACTTAACTGTAGGGTAGCACAAGGCTCCATTCTGGGTCCAGTCCTTTTTTCTCTGTATATGGCTGCTTTGGGCTCCCTTTTTTCGAAAGCATGGTGTTGCTTCTCACTGCTTTTGCTGATGATTTGCACATTCAGTTGCCCGTTCAGTCAAAGAGTTATGAGTCAACTCAGCCTTTGCTGATCTGTTTTAAGGAAGTACGCTCTTGATTGTTGATAAATTTCCTCAATTTCAACAAGAATAAGACAGAAATGATACTTACAGGGACATGCCAGTGTCATTGACCCCTTATCTGTGTACTGGAAGCGGTTGGCTGTACTTTCAGAGAATTCTCAGAAACCATCATCTAAATCAACAGCTGCTGGTGTCCTTTTATCGCTGCTCCATAGAGAGCATCCTCACATATTGCATATGTGTGTGGTTCTCCAGCTGCACAGTGGCAAATAGGAAGGCACTCCAGAGGGTCGTCACAACGGCCCAAAAAATAATGGGCTGCACTCTTCCCTCCCTGGAGGAGCTGGACAACCCCCGGAAAATCATCAAGGACCCATCTCACCCCGGACACTCACTCTTTGAACTGTTGCCATCAGGCAGACGTTTCAGGACACTGAAATAACGCACAAACAGTTGGGGTAAAGGTTGTGGCAATACCACTTATGGCCTACAGTAGCAACTAGTCGTGTGTGGGTGTAAATAAAGATGCATTATCAAGTTCTC
This sequence comes from Cololabis saira, assembly GCF_033807715.1. NCBI lineage: Eukaryota > Metazoa > Chordata > Actinopteri > Beloniformes > Belonidae > Cololabis > Cololabis saira. Next base: position 8,394,477 of record NC_084604.1, on the reverse strand, counting down.
CAATACATACTATGTTTCTCCAATATATACTATAGAAATGTATTTATAAGTATTATATTGTGGTTATAGCATGGGCGAGAGATGTTGGGAACGTGATGTGGGCAAAGTAAGGTCATGGCGACGGCGTGCCACTTACCCGGAAGATGACCATACTAAGTTCACTCAATAAGTTGCATCAACATTCATCCTGGCTGAGTGTAATAAGGTCGCTGGTGGGCAGCATCGCAACTACTCCAAGGACCTGTTTTGAAGGTGTGTCACGAACTGGGCTCCAGTAAAGGCCCATTTGTATTACTCTGCTGCAACCAGAAATCATTTGTGTTTGTATGGTTATTTAGCAACACGTCCTCCAGGGGCCAGGGATAAGTCACTCACTGATATCCAGCATCGTAACCACCCGTTTCATTCTCCAACATCTGCATTTCATAGTTTGCGATCACAAACGCACACAGGGAGAGTATATAGATGTACATGGAGAGTTAGAACCTGTGCAGATCGTTGGAGAACCAAAGTTTTCCAAAACCGCTGAAACAATGTCTAAGTATATGGGAGCGCCCTTTCCTTTTACTTTTACCCATGTGTGAAATCGATGACATGTTTTTCAATACCTTTGCATGTCCACCAGAACAGAAATGGGCATAGATGAGGGGGGGTCCCGTGACGTCACTCCTAAACCGGTAGCAATGGTCCTGTGGGGAGAATCCTGACCAGAATGTTCCATCGAACGTCCAGGAAACTCCCACTCACTGGTTTTCTCCGGAGCTGCCATACAACGGCGCTGGCCTGACGACCGGGAGCAACTGGGGATTCAGTGTCTTGCTCAAGGACACTTTGATGGACACAGGAGGAACTAGGGCTCGAACCACTGACCTTCAGGTTCATGAGCAAACGTTCTACCAACTTGTGTGTGTGTGTGTGTGTGTGTGTGTGTGTGTGTGTGTGTGTGTGTGTGTGTGTGTGTGTGTGTGTGTGTGTGTGTGTGTGTGTGTGTGTGTGTGTGTGTGTGTGTGTGTGTGTGTGTGTGTGTGTGTGTGTGTGTGTGTGTGTGTGAAACACCAGCGTCCCAACACGCAGTTTTATGTATCATTGGTATAGACGTTTACTCGCCAAACACAAATCTGATTGGCCGGGTGTTAGCTTTGGACCCTGGCTGTGTCCCCACTTAACTGTAGGGTAGCACAAGGCTCCATTCTGGGTCCAGTTCCTTTTTTCTGTATATGGCTGCTTTGGGCTCCCTTTTTTCGAAAGCATGGTGTTGCTTCTCACTGCTTTTGCTGATGATTTGCACATTCAGTTGCCCGTTCAGTCAAAGAGTTATGAGTCGACTCAGCCTTTGATGATCTGTTTTAAGGAAGTACGCTCTTGATTGTTGATACATTTCCTCAATTTGAACAAGAATAAGACAGAAATGATACTTACAGGGACATGCCAGTGTCATTGACCCGTTATCTGTGTACTGGAAGCGGTTGGCTGTACTTTCAGAGAATTCTCAGAAACCATCATCTAAATCAACAGCTGCTGGTGTCCTTTTATCGCTGCTCCATAGAGAGCATCCTCACATATTGCATATGTGTGTGGTTCTCCAGCTGCACAGTGGCAAATAGGAAGGCACTCCAGAGGGTCGTTGGAAGCAGTTGGTGAGAAATTTCAGTGTGATTTTTGACTCGGTTTTTGCATTTGGCAAACAGATGATCTCAGTGATTAAAGCTAGCTTTTTTCATGTGCGACTTTTCAGTAGGGTAAAAACCTGCCTTCCTTTTTCAAGAGAGAGCTACTCATGCTTTTGTTACCTGGCGACTGGATTGTTGCGGTTCTTCAGGACAAAATTAATGGAACATTGTGTTTCTGTTAAAGGTATCAGTTTATGGACCAATCTGGATAGAGAAGCCAAAGAATGCAATTCAAACATTACATTTAAAAGAAGAATAAAAGCCAGTTTGATTAAGAAATGTATATCATAATTGTTAAGTTAGGTGGGTTTTCTTTTTTTTTTCTCTCTCTCTTTTTAGCACCATTGTCATATTATTTTTCTTTTAATCAAAGAAGAATACGACTATCTGTGTTTGACGACAGCTATTTTGTTTTATTTTATAACTTTGTTGTAGTTTTGGTTTTGTTTGTTTGTTGTTGTTTTTTTAAATTACGTTTATTGGAAAGTGTGTTTTTTTTTATTGCGTAATTTGTAATTTGTTTTTGTTTTTTTAAATTATTACATTAATTGAAATTTGATTTCTTAGGAAAAAGGGACAGATAAAATAAGCTTTTTCTTCTTTCTGTTCCCTTTCATTCAAGGAAAGAAATGTGTTGTAAATATATTGAACTGTTTGGTTTTTCTTTTAATAAATGAAATAAAGACTAAAGAAAGAAAGACATTTCTTATTCTGAAGGTTCAGCTGTTCTGTGGAGGGTTTCTGATCACAGATACATATGGCTTTGGTTTAGTCTCTGCAGATTCCGGTCATCATGGCGTCCAAAACCAAATGGGAGGCAGTGAAGGACCATGTGGCCAGAAGCCCCAGCCCAGATCCAGAGGAGGCAAATCTGGAGAACGCCGACCCGGAGCTGTGCATCCGCTTGCTGCAGGTAGGGCTGATCCCAGACCGGGCCCGAGGGGTTCTAGTACTACTGGGTCACAACTGGAAAAGCCGTTTAATGACACGAACAGTGTGTTGCCTTCAGGTTCCCTCAGTGGTGAACTACTCGGGTCTGAAGCAGCGGTTGGAGTCCAGCGATGAGTCCTGGATGGTCCAGTTCCTGGAGCTGAGTGGCCTGGATCTGCTGATGGAGGCGCTGGATCGTCTGTCGGGGCGTGGCTGTGCCCGCATCGCAGACGCGCTGCTGCAGCTCACCTGCGTGACGTGCGTGCGCGCCATCATGAACTCGTCTGCAGGCCTGCTCTTCATCTTGGACAATGAGGGCTACGTCCGAACCCTGATGCAAGGTGGGTGGAGCTGGGGGGGGTCTGGGGTCACCAGGGTGACCAAAGCATAACCATCTAACGCCTGTTGTTAAACTTTTTTCATGCCTCACTCAGCAAAATCTAAATAAACTACAGTTAATTCAAAATTCAGCAGCCAGACTCATTACCCGGTCCAACAGGAGAGAACATATCACACCAATTTTAAAGTCCCTTCACTGGCTCCCAGTCCGTTTTAGAGTGGATTTTAAAACTTTAATTATTACTTTTAAGGCTCGTATGGGGCTAGCTCCTGATTACATAGCTGACCTCCTGACCCCATACGAGCCTGAACGCACCCTGAGATCCTCTGGTGGGTCATTCCTGGCCATTCCTTGGTCTAACTTAAAGACCAAGGGTGACCGGGCCTTTTCTGTTTTAGCCCCTCGCTTATGGAATGACCTGCCGGAGGAGATCAGGGGAGCTAACACATTGTCTTCTTTTAAGTCACTTTTAAAAACTCACTATTTTAGACTTGCATTTAACTGATTGTATTATTTGTCTCTTTTTATCTCTCAATTGTGTCTTAATATTGTACTAATTGTTTGTTTCCTGTTTTTAATTGCATGTAAAGCACTTTGTGACTTTTTTTTTAAAAGTGCTCTATAAATAAAGGTATTATTATTATTATTATTATTATTAAGTGAATAACAAGGTTTTTTGAACATTTGACATGTATTTTTCAAAGACACAAAATAATGTATTTTATGACTACGTAAACATTTGCTCTTTGACTTACTTAACTTTGACCAGGGAAAGCTGCACTTGCATGAGAGCGCCCTCTATTGGCGGAAAACACTGAAAACGGTCAAGCCCTGGATTTAATGAGTTCATTAATTCAAGTAAACAAGATATGCACTTCCATCAAATTTATTTAGTGTAAACATATCTGCCATATTTCAAGTGAACAATAAGAAATGTGCATTCTTGAAAATGAAATGATTCAGCAGCTTATTCAGTCTGGAATCTGGATAGGATAACTTAACATTTTTTTTTTTTTTTTTTTTTTTTTTTAATTAATCGATTCCAAATCGTCACGTGACGCATCGCGATGCATCGACACATCGATGAATTGCACCCACCTCTAGTGCGTGTGTGTGTGTGTGTGTTATATATATATATATATATATATATATATATATATATATACATATATATACATATATATATATATATATACATATATATGTGTGTGTGTATCTGTGGCATCGTACCTGATAACTAACACAAATCCTGTGTTGTTATTTCTTTGAAAGTTGAGCAGAAGTTGGCGCTCAACTCATTGTTAGGTCGATGTATTGCCGTTTAATTTACTCTTTTAGACGACTCGCTCTCCGGTTAACTCCCTTCTGTCGCTCTGAATGCATCACCTTGTCTGTTGCTCTGATTGGTCGTAGCGCTGACCAGGTGCACGCAAAGACAGTTTGATAAGCAACCGTTGGCCCCGCTCCTTGGATGGGAGGAACTATGGATCGTTTTCAAACCCTACATCTTTCTAGACGTGGCTCTGATCTATCAGGCTAAACGATCCCAAACACAGCAGCAGATCTACATCAGTGTGGTGACCTGGTTTGGTCCTGAACTTCAGTAGTAGGGCGACCAGCGTCTGTTTGGATCTTCAGGTCATCTCCACATTGATGCTGCCGGTCTATGGTTCTTGTGGCTGGTTCTGACTCATCTCCTGTGGTTCCTCCCAGCTCTAGACACGTCCAACGTGATGGTGAAGATGCAGGTGTTTGAGCTGCTGGCAGCGCTGGCCCTCTTTGACCCGCACGGATGTCACCTGACCCTGGAAGCCTTCGACAGCTACAAGGTCCTAAACTCACAACAGAACACTTCTCATTCTCCTTCCTTGTCTCCTTCTCTACCTCCTCTCTCTGCTTCATCCTCTCTTCGTGATCTTATTTAGCTCTTTTTGTCCTCTCTGATATTCTCTGTTCATAATTCTCCTTACCTCCTTCTTTGTCTCCTTTGCTCCCTCATTTCTCCCTGGCAGGAACTGTCTCTGCCCAACTAGTTGGTTATGCCCAAAATGTGAGTGTGGGAACAAACAAGCCGAGCATCTGGTTGGAACACGCGCACTCATTCTTCCCTGCTGAATCTGTCCTCATGTGGTGTGTGAATCATCCTCCTTTTTTAGATGTTGCTACAGAAATGACATCTGAAACAAGGACTGGCAGAGCTCCAGCCCCATGAATCTATTGGCGCTTTTCCACTAGTACCTACTCAGCCCGACTCGACTCGCCTCGCCTTTCCACTAGGGGTCTAACGTGCAGAGTAGATACTTTTCTGTAACTACTCTGCCAAGGTTCTAAGCGGCTGAGTATTATTACAGGTATTATTGCAGGTATTGTTGCAGGTATTGTTGCAGGTATTATTGCAGGTGTTATTTTAGGTGTTGTTGCAGGTATTATTACAGGTATTATTGCAGGTATTATTGCAGGTATTGTTGCAGGTATTATTGCAGGTATTGTTGCAGGTATTATTGCAGGTATTGTTGCAGGTATTATTGCAGGTATTGTTGCAGGTATTATTGCAGGTATTGTTGCAGGTATTATTACAGGTATTATTGCAGGTATTATTGCAGGTATTATTGCAGGTATTGTTGCAGGTATTATTGCAGGTATTGTTGCAGGTATTATTGCAGGTATTGTTGCAGGTATTATTGCAGGTATTGTTGCAGGTGTTATTACAGGTATTATTGCAGGTATTGTTGCAGGTATTATTGCAGATGTTATTGCAGGTGTTATTTTAGGTGTTGTTGCAGGTAATATTGCAGGTATTATTACAGGTATTATTGCAGGTATTATTGCAGGTATTATTGCAGGTGTTATTACAGGTATTGTTGCAGGTGTTATTACAGGTGTTATTGCAGGTATTATTGCAGGTATTATTGCAGGTATTATTGCAGGTATTATTGCAGGTATTATTGCAGGTATTGTTGCAGGTATTGTTGCAGGTATTATTGCAGGTATTATTGCAGGTATTGTTGCCGGTATTGTTGCAGGTATTGTTGCCGGTATTGTTGCAGGTATTATTGCAGGTATTGTTGCAGGTATTATTGCAGGTATTATTGCAGGTGTTATTACAGGTCTTATTGCAGGTATTGTTGCAGGTATTATTGCAGGTATTGTTGCAGGTATTATTGCAGGTGTTATTGCAGGTATTATTGCAGGTGTTATTGCAGGTATTATTGCAGGTATTATTGCAGGTGTTATTGCAGGTGTTATTACAGGTAATATTGCAGGTGTTATTACAGGTAATATTGCAGGTGTTGTTGCAGGTGTTATTGCAGGTATTATTGCAGGTATTATTGCAGGTATTATTGCAGGTGTTATTGCAGGTGTTATTGCAGGTATTATTGCAGGTGTTATTGCAGGTATTATTGCAGGTATTATTGCAGGTGTTGTTGCAGGTGTTATTGCAGGTGTTATTGCAGGTATTATTGCAGGCGTTATTGCAGGTATTATTACAGGTGTTATTGCAGGTAATATTGCTGGTGTTGTTGCAGGTATTATTACAGGTGTTATTGTAGGTGTGATTGTAGGTGTGATTGTAGGTGTGATTGCAGGTGTTATTGCAGGTGTTATTGCAGGTGTTTTTGAAGGTGTTTTTGCAGGTGTTTTTGCAGGTGTGATTGCAGGTGTTATTGCAGGTATTATTGCAGGTATTATTGCAGGTGTTATTGCAGGTGTTATTGCAGGTATTATTGCAGGTGTTGTTGCAGGTATTATTGCAGGTATTATTGCAGGTGTTATTGCAGGTGTTATTGCAGGTATTATTGCAGGTGTTATTGCAGGTATTATTGCAGGTATTGTTGCCGGTATTGTTGCAGGTATTATTGCAGGTATTGTTGCAGGTATTATTGCAGGTATTGTTGCAGGTATTATTGCAGGTATTGTTGCAGGTATTATTACAGGTATTATTGCAGGTATTATTGCAGGTATTATTGCAGGTATTGTTGCAGGTATTATTGCAGGTATTGTTGCAGGTATTATTGCAGGTATTGTTGCAGGTATTATTGCAGGTATTGTTGCAGGTATTATTGCAGGTATTGTTGCAGGTGTTATTACAGGTATTATTGCAGGTATTGTTGCAGGTATTATTGCAGATGTTATTGCAGGTGTTATTTTAGGTGTTGTTGCAGGTAATATTGCAGGTATTATTACAGGTATTATTGCAGGTATTATTGCAGGTATTATTGCAGGTGTTATTACAGGTATTGTTGCAGGTGTTATTACAGGTGTTATTGCAGGTATTATTGCAGGTATTATTGCAGGTATTATTGCAGGTATTATTGCAGGTATTATTGCAGGTATTGTTGCAGGTATTGTTGCAGGTATTGTTGCAGGTATTATTGCAGGTATTATTGCAGGTATTGTTGCCGGTATTGTTGCAGGTATTGTTGCCGGTATTGTTGCAGGTATTATTGCAGGTATTGTTGCAGGTATTATTGCAGGTATTATTGCAGGTGTTATTACAGGTCTTATTGCAGGTATTGTTGCAGGTATTATTGCAGGTATTGTTGCAGGTATTATTGCAGGTGTTATTGCAGGTATTATTGCAGGTGTTATTGCAGGTATTATTGCAGGTATTATTGCAGGTGTTATTGCAGGTGTTATTACAGGTAATATTGCAGGTGTTATTACAGGTAATATTGCAGGTGTTGTTGCAGGTGTTATTGCAGGTATTATTGCAGGTATTATTGCAGGTATTATTGCAGGTGTTATTGCAGGTGTTATTGCAGGTATTATTGCAGGTGTTATTGCAGGTATTATTGCAGGTATTATTGCAGGTGTTGTTGCAGGTGTTATTGCAGGTGTTATTGCAGGTATTATTGCAGGCGTTATTGCAGGTATTATTACAGGTGTTATTGCAGGTAATATTGCTGGTGTTGCTGCAGGTATTATTACAGGTGTTATTGTAGGTGTGATTGTAGGTGTGATTGTAGGTGTGATTGCAGGTGTTTTTGAAGGTGTTTTTGCAGGTGTTTTTGCAGGTGTGATTGCAGGTGTTATTGCAGGTATTATTGCAGGTATTATTGCAGGTGTTATTGCAGGTGTTATTGCAGGTATTATTGCAGGTGTTGTTGCAGGTATTATTGCAGGTATTATTGCAGGTGTTATTGCAGGTGTTATTGCAGGTATTATTGCAGGTGTTATTGCAGGTATTATTGCAGGTGTTATTGCAGGTATTATTGCAGGTATTGTTGCCGGTATTGTTGCAGGTGTTGTTGCAGGTATTATTGCAGGTATTATTGCAGGTGTTATTGCAGGTGTTATTGCAGGTATTATTGCAGGTGTTATTGCAGGTATTATTGCAGGTATTGTTGCCGGTATTGTTGCAGGTATTGTTGCAGGTATTATTGCAGGTATTGTTGCAGGTATTATTGCAGGTGTTATTACAGGTGTTATTGCAGGTGTTATTGCAGGTATTATTACAGGTGTTATTGCAGGTGTTATTACAGGTGTTATTGCTGGTGTTGTTGCAGGTATTATTGCAGGTGTTATTGCAGGTGTTATTGCAGGTGTTATTGCAGGTGTTATTGCAGGTGTTATTACAGGTGTTATTGCAGGTGTTATTTAAGGTATTATTGCAGGTATTATTACAGCTGTTGCAGGTGTTTTTGCAGGTATTATTGCAGGTGTTATTTTAGGTGGTGTTGCAGGTATTGTTGCAGGTGTTATTTTAGGTGGTGTTGCAGGTATTATTGCAGGTGTTATTTTAGGTGGTGTTGCAGGTATTATTGCAGGTGTTATTTTAGGTGGTGTTGCAGGTGTTATTGCAGGTATTATTACATGTGTTGTTGCAAGTGTTATTTTAGGTGTTATTGCAGGTGTTATGTAGGTGTGTCCTGTGAGGGACACAAGTACTCAGAGAGATGATGGAGAAGCAGTTGTTTCCACATGCACAGACTGGGCATGCCAGTGAGGAATTCCAGGAACCAGTTACAGATCCAGTTAGAAGTCAGGGGTTTTAATGTCGTTGTCTCCCTGTTCAGCCATCCTTCACGTTCCTCTATAGTGAACTAGCTCCAGTACAAAGGGAGTTCTTTTGTCCCCTTCATTTCTATGAGGGACTAGTTACAACAATAACCAAAGAACATCTACCAGCAGCCTGGAATGCTTGTGGTTCCATCCAACCCGTCAATGGTTGCATCCTGACAGGACCAGCTCATCACCTGTGATCACCAGTCTTCCTGTCAGCTGTTTACCCTTCAAACATGTGACTTCCTGTTTGAATCTGAGCTGCACACACCTGAGCGTTGGTCTTGTGTGTGTGTCCAGAGTGTGAAGAAGCAGCAGTACCGCTTCAGCGTGATCATGAGCGAGCTCCAGGCCACCGATAACGTCCCATACATGGTGACGCTGATGAGCATGGTCAATGTGCTGGTGCTGGGACAGGAAGACCTGCGGAAGAGGGCCCGCCTGCGGCGCGAGTTCGTCGGTACGCCCCGCAGTCTTGACTGGTGTTACTGGTAACTGGGGCGCTGACCCAGACCGCTAACTCCGAGCCACCATCTGACATTCTTACCATTTGTATTGTAGGTCTGCAGCTGCTGGATCTGCTCCCCCGATTCAGGTAAAGACTTCATCTGTAGCGCCATGACCATCCGGTTCTCACCAGTTGCTCATCCCACTGCTGCTTCCACCTGTCTGTGTCGATGTCTGCTATATGCTTGCTGAAATCCTGGCCTGCCCCCCCGACCACCTCAGTGTCTGCTGTCTACATCTGTTTATATAGTCATCCCTGTAGTGCACCAGTTAGACTACGTTCACACTGCAGGCCTTAATGCTCAATTCCGATTTTTTTCCCATATCCGATTTTTGTTTTTTGTGGGGCTGTTCACATTATCTTTTAAAATGTGTCCTATATCAGACTGGAGTGTGAACGCATCGCGGCCCTGAACTGACCCGCATGCGCAGAGGAACAATAACAAAGACGTCACACGCAGCGCGTTGTCATACGGCGGTAAACATGGAGGCAACAGAAGTGAGCGTACATGGGGATATTTTGAAGTTGTTGTGTGGTGGAAGCCGACGAAACTGTGAGCAAGTGTTAATGAAGAGGAGAAGGAGGAGAAAGAAAGCCGCATTTTTAATTTTCCAATCACTTCCGAGTGACTCCCGCCCCCGCCAGCGCAGTATTATGACAACGGTCGCTCTCAAGTGACGTCAAAGTCGCATTAATTCCGACCTGGCTGTTCACACTGAGGTCGCATTGCAAAACATCAGACCTGTATCCGATTTAGAACCACATATGGAAGACCTGAATCTGATTTGAAAAGATCAGATTCCATGTGACTTGTGCTGTTCACACTGTCATAAACAAATCCGATCTGAGTCACATATGAGCAAAAAATCGGATTTGGGTCACTTGGGAACTGCAGTGTGAACGTAGTCTTAGCCATTGTGTCTGTGTCTCTCCTTTCTCTGTTCTTCATTCTATCTGTCTGTTTTCTCTTTTCCTGCTCTGCCCAGCTGGTCTTCAGCAGGAGGGTCCCCCCTTATGATCCAGGTCCTGGTTCAGGTTTTTTCCCTCCTAAAGGGGAGTTTTTCTTGCCACTGTTTGGTTTAACGTTTTTCTCCCACTAGGAGTTTTTTACCCGCCAGTGTTTGTTATGTTTATGTAATCGGGGTTCATGTTCTGGGTCTCTGGAAAGATCCTAGAGACAACTTCTGTTGTAATAGACGCTATATAAATAAAATTGAATTGAATTGAGTTAGTGATGAGTCTCCGTCTCCAGGGAGACCGAGGACTTGGACCTGAACATCCAGTGTGATGCGTTTGAGGACTCCATGACCGAGGACGAGGAGGAGATGCAGAAGCTGTACGGAGGCATCGACATGAGCAACCACCAGGAGGTGTTCACCTCGCTCTTCACCAAGGTACCTGAAACTCCCCCACCTCCACCTCAGACATCACCGCCGGAGGTTCTCACCTGAATTGAGATGAAGATTAGTATTAGAATGAGCTCATCATCTACGCATGTCCACCAACGCTCCACTGGTGGTGTCACTCTGCTGTAAACTACACCTGTTCATGATGACGTGCACATAAACACCTCTGAGCTGTTAGTTCAGGGGTCACGTGCACCGCAGCTGGACCACACGTGGGCGGATAAAAGCATGCATCAGCACCTCCGTGTTCGCCCGAGAGAGAAATGGGCGGACTCTGGCTATGTTCTTAAGGTGATAAAAACCTATTTTTGATGTGTTTTTGATAACGAGGAATAGAATTCAGCTCAGAGTCAAAAATAACACCCAAATTCTTTACACAATGTGATGGTTTAAAATCTTGTAGTTTTGGTAAACGTTTCTCTCTCTTGGCTTCAGGACCAATAATTCTGTTTTATCCTGGTTGAGCTATAGAAAGTTCTCTGCCATCCATGACTTCATATCTAAAATACAGTTAGTTTTGTGTCTTCAAAAAATAAGTTGGCAAGAAGAACTCGATCTTATTATATCTGAACCCGATTGGGAAAATATACGTTTATCCTCACATAAAACAACTGCATCTCTGTTCTGGCGAGAATATGCATGGAAGATTCAGATGAGATATTTTCTAACACCTGTCCAACAAGCTAAATTCCAGCAATCAGCAACATCAAAATGTTGGCGGGATTGTGGTGAAAACCATGCTGATTACAGTCACATCTTCTGGACCTGTCCTATTCTGAAAATGTATTGGTCAAGTATTGGTAAAGAAATCTGTTGTATTTGTAAATTGGACTTAAATATCGATTATGAGTTTGCTTTGTTAGGAAAAATGCCAAAAGAGATAGTTAAAACTGAGGATAAGTACCTTATACGAATTTTAAGAATAACAGCTCATAAACTCATAACAAAAAACTGGCTTCAGAAATTAAGTCCAGTTTTAGAGAAATGGCTGGACTTAATGGAACAAGTAAAAGAAATGGAGCAGTTAACATGTAAAATCAGAGGAAATCTTGGGAGGAGACACATGCTGTGGGCTAAATGGGAGAGCTATATAAAAAATGGGGGTGAAATGCTAAAATAGCATAAGACATGAAGAGATCTAAATGCACCTAAAAGCTACTCTTAATACTGAGGCGGTCAATGGATTATTTGACGGATATGGAGGAGTATAATAATACATACAACTAAGTAACCGTGAGGCAAGATGGTGGTTTGTCGCTCCAGATGTCTCACTGCTGTTTCCGTTCAGTTCTGAGCCTCGTGTTCGTCTACTGCGCTTAGGAATTGCAGGTGACGTTGTTACAATAGCCGTAAAATACATTATGGATTTAGGTGACGGCTAAAGTGTGATCTCAGTGATGCTGGTATTCTCTCCAACACACTGCAGTCATTGACAGCAGCGGTCCAGCCCACAGTTATTGATACGTATTGATCTTGAACAGTTACAAAAGTGGAAAAGCACTGGATATGGACGAAAGACCAGTTAACTAAGGGTTGTTAATGCTTCTCTGATCATCACATGACCTCAGGAACGTAGCTGCTGTTGGACCCAGCGCTCATGTTCGCTCTCGTACACCACCAGTTTGGTGCTGTGGTCAGTGATTCTCGAGTCTCTTTTCAATTCTGTTTTATTCCTAAAACATCTATTATGCTCAGTTGTCTCTAGGTGGTCTTTTTTTAGATACAAATGGAAGGTTGTAAATTGGTCTGTAATTAACTAAGATGTCTGGGTCAAGAGAAGGTTTTTTAAGTAAAGGTTTAATTACTGCAACTTTGAAAACCTGTGGTACACATCCTAAGTTTAGGGATAAGTTGATCTGGTCCAGTATTGTCGCGCCAATAAGAGACATTTTTGAATAGTTGAGTCGGGATGCGGTCTAACACAGTGGTCCCCAACCTTTTCTGTACCGCGGACCGGTTTAATGTCTGACAATATTTTCACGGCCCAATCTAAAGGTGTAGCTGATTAAAAACTAAATAAAATGATAAGATCGGCATTTAAAACTGTGGTATAGGGGGCACGGTGGCGCAGCTGGTAGTGCAGCCGTCTCACAGCAAGAAGGTCCTGGGTTCGATTCCCGCCGGGGGACGCTGTGGGTGCTGAAGTGCGTGTTAGTTCCCCCATGACTTCGGTGCCCACACCATGGGTGGGGTTGGCGAAAGGATCTTTCTGTGTGGAGTTTGTATGTTCTCCCCGTGTTCCCCTGGGTAGCTAATGGGAGCTACCCTCACAAAAACATGCACACAGTCCTGGGCTATACATGCCCGCCCCAACCGGGGCGCCAGATGGGGTGGGGAGGATCCGGCCGGAATAACGTGATCCTTCCACGCGCTACGTTCGGCCGGAGAAACCCCACCCTGTCTGGTGAAAAGATGCGGCCTGCTCACTCCTCAGGTTAAGGAGGAGACCTGAGCTCAGTGCAGGGCCCTCCCGGGGTTGGTAGAGGATGGCAATGCCCAGGACTGTCAGTAGGTAGGAGCACGGGGTGGTAAAAAAAATGGGAAAAAAACCGGGATAAAAATATAAAAAAAAAATAAATAAAAAAAAATAAAACTGTGGTATTTTCTCTATAGTATTAATATTATTATTATTATTATTATTATTATTATTACTATGATTACTATTAATAATAATAATAATAATAATAATAATAATAATAATAATAATAATAATATGCTCACTCCTATAATAATAATAATAATAATAATAAATAATAAAACATCATTTTCGAAAAAATAAAATAAAAAAATGGAAATTGTAAATTACCTTTTAATGAGTATTTCTATAAATGTGTTTTTATGTTTGTTTTCTCATTAACGTTATTTAAAGCCAGGTTTTTATTCTATTTGTTATATATTAAGGAGACCAATATTTAGTGCTTTTATTTTGAAGGCGTCTCGCGGATACCTTGTAAACATCCGGAGCTTCGGACTTTCAAGGTAAAAGTTTAAGCCGTTGCAGTAGAAAGTGTGTCTGCAAGACTAAACTAGTGTCGGGAATGCTAAAGTGTGCCTAACTGACACTAAAAGCACCTGACTGATAAGGATTTGTTTTCTTTGCAAATTTTATGCCGTATTTATGTAAAGCTTGAGTTTGGTTGCCATGGTTATTCTCGTGTATTGTTAGGGTAACCACCTTTCAGAAATAGAAATAAGGGACGCCACGATTTCAGCAGCCCGGCGCCAAAAAAAAGGGACATCCCCAAAACTGAACATAGAAACAGAAATGTATTTACTTTAAACTTTAAATCAAAGCATTTTGTTTTTCATATAAGGTGCTTTAATAGCTTTGAACTTGCAAGACTGTGCAGACAGCAACTGAAATAGCCTAAGCTCCTATGCTGTGTATGTCCACATCAGCCACTTATGTAGAATATAACCTAAAGGAGAAAGGCCGGGAAATTAGAATATGGTGTAAAAGTTAATTTATAAGGCAAGGCAAGTTTATTTGTAGAGCACAATTCAACACAAGGTAATTCAAAGTGCTTTACATCAACATTAAAAGCGGCAAGACACAATTAAACAGTAAATAACAAATAAAATGATAAGAAAAGAGGTAAAATAATAAAAAGTACAAGTTGTTAAAAGGTAAGGACAGTAGAATACAGCAGGTACATCTCATTCTTACAATGGCAAGAATTACGTTTGTATACGGTCAAAACGTACAAAGACCGGGTCAAATACAGTATTACAAAAGTAATCTGTAACAATTTGTACGGTGAATTAAACCGATTTGACAATTCTATGCTACAATGCCTGTTTCCAGGTCTTATTTCACACAACTGACGAGAATTACATTTCTATACGGTGAAAATGTACAAAGACCGGGTCAATGGCAAGAATTACGTTTCTATACGGTCAAAACGTACAAAGACCGGGTCAAATACATAATTACAAAGTAATCTAACAATTCATACTGTGAATTAAATCAATTTGACAAATCTATGCCACAATGCCTGTTTCCAGGTCTTATTTCCATAACTTTGTGCGGTTTTCACACAACTGACGAGAATTACGTTTGTATACGGTCAAAACGTACAAAGACCATAATATATGTCCGTAGTGGTTCCATACGGAACGCAACTTTTAATTCCCAATTACGTAACAATTTCGTATTTCGAGGGATTGGTGGCAAGCTTATGTATTGTGGTTAACGGTAGCTTTATTACCAACCGAGCGAGCAGCTGTGTCGGTCTGTATTTAAGTTAAATGAAACTTATATGAATGTAGAAAGACTAACTCTATTTTATTTTATTCCTTTATTGCTCTTACGGTGTGTTTGCAGTGTATTTACTGTACATCCAAGTAATAAAAACATTGTGAACCATCAGTTTGAGAGTCAACCATCATCAGTCTGGGATGCTACTATGTTAGAGACTCTAACATACACCTGGTTGATTTAGCTGTATTGACGACTGAGGTCAGCTCAGGCAGGTCTATAGGATCCAAACAGTCTAGAGTCAAGTCAGAACCTGGGGAAATCGCTAAAGCTGAAGAAATGCCCACAACCCCTACCGGGTGGGCCTGATTGATATCTACTCTAATTCTCATGATTTTACTGTTAAAGAGGCTGATAAAATCTTCACAACTAAGAGTTTCAGGAATGCACGATTCAACAGAGTTATGACTCTTTGTCAGCCTGGCTACAGTGCTGAACAGAAAATGTGGGTTACTTTTGTTATCCTCTATCAGCAATGAATAATAAGTTGTTCTAGCTTTGCGAATGGCTTTTTTATGTACTATTAGGAGCCGGTACACTACCACTAACAAAACTGGCTTCTCTGATTTCCAGCTCAGGAGTTTTCGATTAAGCGTGAGGCTTTCGAACGTATTATAATCACATTTAGGTTTAGATTAATATTTGAAGACTGGAGTTATAGATTGCTGCTACTCCTCCCCCTCGGCCCGGCCTTCGGGGAATATGATCGTAAAAATAACACAATTCACAACAGGTATCTACAGACTTACAAGAGTACCACTTCCTTTCCATTTTACGCACTTTTTGTTTATCTATTTGATATTTGAATTATACCAGGGAGTTAAGCTTCTACGGTTGGAGGCCCTCTTTCTCAAAAGAGGGAGCAAATCCTCAGTGTTACTGACAAGGAAATACTGGACAGAACACAGACCCAGAGTTGAAATTCAATCATCTAAATCCACCTATCACCTTTGTGTCCAGGTGTCCAGCAGTCCATCCTCTGTCCAGCTCCTGTCCATCCTTCAGGCCTTGCTGTTGGTGGATCCAGACAGATCTGACGTATGGTTGGGTCTGGAGATGCTGACTGACCGAACCACCCTCCTGGCCCAGGACTGTAAGTCTGGATCCAAGAACAGGTTTTTTCATCTCACGAGCCTCATGAGCATGTCGGACCTCAAGGGCTCAATGATCTGGTTCTGTTTCTGTGTCGTGGTTTTCCGGTGGGATGCAGCTGGATTTACCTGGTGTTTTTATCTTTTTTTGTAGCTGAATTAGGTTCTGATGAGACTCTGCTGGAGAGGCTCCTCCCCCAAAAGTCTCCCTCAGCCAGCCAGAGGATCCCGACTGTTGACAGGGCGGTACAAACGAAAGCACCGGAACGCTCTCTGGGCCAATCACAGGCAGCCACTTTAGAGGCAGCACCTCCCCCCAGCACAGTTTGTGCCCCCCCTCCTCCTCCACCCCCACCCCCTCCTCCACCCCCACCCTTACCTGGTATGGGATCTCCATTCCCTCCCCCTCCACCTCCCCCACCCTTACCTGGTATGGCATGTCCACCTCCTCCCCCACCCTTACCTGGTATGGGATCTCCACTACCTCCTCCTCCTCCACCCCCACCCTTACCTGGTATGGGAGCACCACCCCCTCCTCCACCCTTACCTGGTATGGGAGCACCACCCCCTCCCCCACCCCTACCTGGTATGGGAGCTCCACCCACAGGTGACATCATCATGGCTCGGGTAGCTACAAGTGTAGGGAGCGCGTATTACAGCCCCGGCCCTCCAGTAAGCCCCACCCCCTGCCCCACGCTCAGAATGAAGAAACTGAATTGGCAGAAACTTGCCCCCAGAGTGGTGAAAGGTGAGTTTCCACTGGTTCTGACTCATCTGTGCCGTGTCGGACCGGCTTTGAACCAGGACTCCGTTTTGTTGATTTGCAGATCATCAATCTCTGTGGACTTCTTTGTCGTCGGACTCAGTGGAACCCGATTACTGCAGCATCGAGCAGCTTTTTAGTCTCCCTCAAACAGAGACCAAAACCAAAACCAAGGCCAAGACTGAGCCCAAAGAGGTGAAACCCCGTTAGTCCTCCAGTTCAGACGGGTGTTACTTGTTATCCACCATCAGTCCTGAATTTGTGTCTCATTCACAGATTTCCTTCATCGACGCCAAGAAAAGCTTGAACCTCAACATCTTCCTGAAGCAGTTCAGATGGTGAGCCTTCCAGCCGATACACAAGCAGTCCTGCGACTGACCCGCCACCCTGTCCTCCTGCCTCACCTGCTCACTGAAGTCCAGTTCATGCTCCAGTTTCATACATTCCTATATCTGTCTGTTCACTACCCGACACACCTCCATGCTTAATTTGTGTGGTTGCTAAGTGACACATCCAGCAGGGGGCAGCGATGGGTCAACTACTGACCGAGGGTAGAGGAGATAGTTTTATTAGCAGTACTTCTGACTTGGAGGAAACAACATCTGACCACTGAATGATGGTTTAGAGCTCTATTCTTTCCTTTTGATCATCTGCAAAAACAATTATCAATACTTGAGAATTTCCAGCAGTTTTCTTGTGTTATCTGGAGGACCACAGCTGGTTGATCTTGGTTCAGACACACCTGGGGGACACAGCTGGTTAGATCTAGGTTCAGAAACACCTGGGGGACACAGCTGGATAGATCTAGGTTCAGAAACACCTGGAGGAACACAGCTGGATAGATCTTGGTTAGAAACACCTGGAGGAACACAGCTGCTTAGATCTAGGTTCAGAAACACCTGGAGGAACACAGCTGGATAGATCTTGGTTAGAAACACCTGGAGGAACACAGCTGGTTAGATACTGGTTCAGATACACCTGGTGGTTTCACTGTTTCTTACATAATTGAACACCTCCTGGTGGTTGCTCTGGTTGATACCTCCGTACAGCTTCTGCATCTCCTCCTCGTTTTCGGTCATGGAGTTATCAAACGCATCACACTGGATGTTCAGATCCAAGTCCTCAGTCATCAGCATGTTGGTGTGACGTTGAATACAGCTACAGAGAATTATTCAATAACTATTTATGGGCCCAAGGTACATCCCTGATGGACAAACGCATTACGGCTTTTACGTTGGTGTCTCACCTGCCTGAGCTGTTGATCACCTGTCCCTCATGAGTCTTTAGTTACACACCACATGTTTCACTTCTCCTCCATTCGTTCCCCTGCCCTTTCTCTGGACCTTTCTCAGATGTCCTGGACCTGTATTTCACTAGTTTCATCTGGGCTCCAGGTGTGTTCCTCCTGACTTACCTGCTCTGTTTCACCCGCAGTTCCCATAAGGAGTTTGTGTCTCTGATCCGGAACGGAGACAGATCCAAGTTTGATGTGGATGTCCTGAAACAGTTGATCAAGCTGCTTCCAGAGAAATATGAGGTAGGTTTTCAGTTCACCAGTCCAAACCAGCTGTTAATGTTTCTGGCTGTTTACTTCTCCACAACGCTCTGAACGTCCCGCCAGCATTCCAGCTAGGGGTTGCCGTTTTTTTTTTTTTGGGGGGGGGGGGGGGGGGATTGTCTGACGACTGACTATCTCATGGTTTGAATTCTAAACACTTAATTATTTTATAGCCCCTCTTAGGGCTGGGCGATATATCGAGATTTTAATATATATCGATATATATTTTCAAACGCGATATGGTACGAGACAATATCGTTTATATCGATTTTAAAAAAAAATACATTTTGTTTTCTTTTTTTATGATTTTGATATAGCTTATTTTGTGACAAATTGACTTGAATGTTTTATTTGAGATTTGCACAAATGTTTTGTTATTTGCATAACTGTCAACCTAGGTGGAAAAGTCTGCCTGTTTCTGTCTACATTGTATTAATTGCACAGTGTATTTTAATTTAATTGTTATGCAGGAAAGATATATTTGTTTTATTTTATTCAAGAAGCATTTTTATTCTATATATGCAGGCAGTTTATTTTTATTTCATTTGTTTTATACATTTTGATATTGTGCAGACCTCTGTTAATAAAGGAACCTGTGTGACATTTGGCACGAGGCTTTTGGGAAACCCCAATTATGGCACAGAAAAAATATCGATATAAATCGAGTATCGCCATTCAGCTAGAAAATATCGAAATATGACTTTTGGTCCATATCGCCCAGCCCTAGCCCCTCTCCAGATTTATGGGCAGCAACAGTTGCTTCTCCAAGATCCATCAGCATCGCGGCTTCTCACCCGTTCTTCACCTACCCATTAACTCAGTACTCCTCAATCTGTGTCCTGCAGGTGGAGAACCTGAAGTCTCACCAGGCAGACAGGCCCAAGATGGCCTCGGTGGACCAGTTCTACCTGGAGCTGCTGGACGTCCCCTGGTGAGAGGACAGCACCTCCTGTTCAGTCTCACACACCCCATACTCACACACACTCCTCATAAGTGTGTGTTGTGTGTTGCAGCTACGCGCTGAGGATCGAGTGTATGCTGCTGTGTGAGGAGAGCAGCTGTGTGCTGGAAACAATGAAGCCCAAAGCCCAAGTTGTGGACCGAGCCTGCCAGAGTCAGTACACACAACCACCGAGCTGGTTCTGAACCCACACACCACCAGTACCAGACAGGGGCAGTGTTCAAAACTGATCTTCAGCCCAAAAGTACAGTAATATGTGCTTCTCCCCCGACCTCTAGGGTCCGGGTCCAGACCTGCAGGTCCTCTAGACCTCTAGGGTCCGGATCCAGACAGTTAGCTCCTCCACAGTTGGCCCCGCCCCCAGCATGTGTGATCAGTGAGGTGGATCTGCAGACAGGAAGCAGTTCCCGTGTTGGTAATCCCCTGTGTTGTGTTCAGGTGTGCGGGAGAGCGCTCGGCTGCCCAGCTTCTGCAGACTCATCCTCAGCGTCGGAAACTTCCTCAACTACGTGAGTCTCTGTCTCGGTGCTCAGAGTATTTTTGAGAAAATAAACTCGTCCTACTCTCTCACACATTGACACTTTGACGCAACGCTGTTGTGGTGTGTTTGATGAAGCACCGCATCAGCTCGTCACACGGCGCTTCATCAAACCACAGACAACCAACCAAACGTCTCCGCTGTCGCTACATGAAGGAGCTGTGTGCTCGGACACTGTCCCGCCTCCTTGTATGACATCATCATAACATGTGAGCGTACATGTGTGCGTACATGTCAGCGTTAGGGTTGCCACTTTTCAGAAATAGAAATAAGGGACGTCCCGATTTCAGCGATTTTCGCGAGCGCCAAAAAGAAGGGACATCCCCAAAATGTCTAAAATGCATAGAAATGTATATATTTTATATGAAAAAACAAAATGCTTTAATAGCATTGAACTTTCATGACTATACAGACAGCCTGAACCTGCGCATGGTCATCGTAAATTAAACAAAGTCTGCCTGCATTGGGCAGTTAAACAGAACCGCACCCAAATTAAATGACAAAACGACAAAAGACAAGCAGCTCCTTGTCTTTCAGAACTGTGGTGTGGAACTCCAAACAGGTCTGCTCAAAGTTCAGTGATGAGGAGCTCCCTTCATGAGCTCCACTGAGCAAAGCACCATATTTTAAGCCTTTTATTTGTTATAATTTTGATTATTTAATTCTTTATTGATTTCATAAAACACATTTTTTGAGATTTTTTATTTGGGGTTTTCATAAACTGTGAGTCATAATCATCAAAATTATAACAAATAAAGGCTTGAAATATCTCACTTTGCATGTAGTGGGAAATAATATATTTGTTTCAGCTTTAGTTGAATTTACTGAAACTAATTAAATTTAGCAATATATTCTAATTTTCCGACCTTCACCTGTATATTATGACCAATAAATAAGAGCATAATATATGTCCCGTATCAAACCATATCAAGCTCAGGGTATGTTTCAGGTATGAAGAACTGTGCAACAGATGCCTGGCTCCTCTGGGATGTTACATTACGTTTGTGGAGGTTCCTGCAGCATACTGCCTGACACACCTCAGAGAGACCTCTGTTTCCTCTTTTAGGACTAGGTGTGGTGTCTGGAGCCTCTGGAGACATCTTGACTTGACTTTTTTAAGGCCACGCGTGGCGGTGCAGTGAGCAGGGCGGGCAGAGAGCGACCAACACATGTTGCTGTCTTTAATATATCCTGTCCTTTATTTTTTTCATTATTGTTAGTTCGTTGTTCATGTGTGTGCGTGTGTGACAGACGTGCATGGGACAATTGTGAAATACGGAATAAACTGCGTTCCGTATTGGTTCAATACGGAAGGCATCTTTTAATTCCCAATTACGTAACAATTCCGTATTTCAAGGGACGGGTGGCAAGCCTAGTTAGCGTACATGTTAGCGTACATGTGAGCGTACATGTGAGCGTACATGTTAGCGTACATGTGAGCGTACATGTAAAGGCTGGATTATGGTTCTGCAACAAATCGATGGCGAGCCTTCGTAGGTTGCGCAGCATCGCGCACACCACGCCACGCCACGTCGTGCCTGACGTCACCTCCCACAAATTGTAACTATGTGTCAAGAGGTCGCAGACCGAGAGGGCTGTGATTGGTTTGCTTGGTAGCAACGCATTTCCGGTTTGTGAAGCAGTCGTGAACTTTCAGCGCTCTTTTCTTCATGTATGTGTGATTTTTTTGTTTTGTTTTTTGCACAATAGTTGTCCTTATTTCTTTGATTCACTGTGACCGGAAAAGTCGGATAAACCATTCAGGAAAAGATCGCGCCCCCTTAGCGGTCACGGGGGGTATTGCACCGCGGCGAAATGGAGTGTTGGAGATGTCCGCAGGGTTCACGGCGGCGTCACGGCAGCGGCGAGTGCTCTGTGTGGGTGTAACGCAGAACCATAATCCAGCCTTTAGCGTACATGTGAGCGTACATGTGAGTGTACTGTAATGAAACTTTAGCGCTGTGATACGATGTGATGTCATAAGTGGTCATGTGATGTCCTCTGTCGTGCGACAGGGAACCCACACAGGAAACGCTGAAGGTTTTAAGATCAGCACTCTGCTCAAACTGACAGAAACCAAAGCCAACAAGTCCAGAGTCACGCTGCTGCACCACATCCTGGAGGTACCCGCCGCTCTTACTGGTCTCTTTGGTCTCACTGGTTCCACGGGTCAGTAGAACTGAGCTTCCTCTCTCTGTGTGACCATCAGGAGGTGGAGGTGAACCACCCGGACCTGCTGGACTTACCTGATGACCTGGAGATCTGTGAAAAGGCTGCCGGGTAAACCGACCCGCTGTCCCGTGCTAACGGAGCAGACTGATCTAGACCTGATCTAGACCAGCTCTAGACCAGGTCTAGTCCAGCAGGGCCACTAAAGAACCTGTAAACCATCTTATTCCACACAAGCAGATAGGATTTACTCTGCAGGCAAACATGTACTTTGAATCCTGTTTTGGGGTGTTTTGGTGCAAAAACCTGATGAAATCATCTGATTTTAGGGGTTCTCAGTTTTAGACAAATACAAACGAATGACGAATAAGATTTAAGAGTTGTAGTAGGTTCTGTCCACATCGCTGATCAGCATCATTGATGAACTGATCATCATTGATGAGCTGATCATCATCATTAATGAGCTGATCATCAGTATAAATGAGCTGATCATCATCATTGATGAGCTGATCATCATCATTGATGAGCTGATCATCATCATTGATGAGCTGATCATCATCATTGATGAGCTGATCATCATCATTGATGAGCTGATCGTCAGCATAGATGAGCTGATCGTCATCATTGATGAGCTGATCGTCATCATTGATGAGCTGATTGTCATCATTGATGAGCTGATCGTCAGTATAAATAAGCTGATCGTCATCATTGATGAGCTGATCATCATCATTGATGAGCTGATCATCATCATTGATGAGCTGATCGTCAGTATAAATAAGCTGATCGTCATCATTGATGAGCTGATCATCATCATTGATGAGCTGATCATCATCATTGATGAGCTGATCATCATCATTGATGAGCTGATCATCATCATTGATGAGCTGATCATCATCATTGATGAGCTGATCGTCAGCATAGATGAGCTGATCGTCATCATTGATGAGCTGATCGTCATCATTGATGAGCTGATTGTCATCATTGATGAGCTGATCGTCAGTATAAATAAGCTGATCGTCATCATTGATGAGCTGATCATCATCATTGATGAGCTGATCGTCATCATTGATGAGCTGATCATCATCATTAATGAGCTGATCATCATCATTGATGAGCTGATCGTCAGTATAAATGAGCTGATCATCATCATTAATGAGCTGATCGTCATCATTGATGAGCTGATCATCATCATTAATGAGCTGATCATCATCATTGATGAGCTGATCGTCAGTATAAATGAGCTGATCATCATCATTAATGAGCTGATCGTCATCATTGATGAGCTGATCATCATCATTAATGAGCTGATCATCATCATTGATGAACTGATCATCATTGATGAGCTGATCATCATCATTAATGAGCTGATCATCATCATTGATGAGCTGATCATCATCATTGATGAGCTGATCGTCATCATTGATGAGCTGATCGTCATCATTGATGAGCTGATCGTCATCATTGATGAGCTGATCATCATCATTGATGAGCTGATCGTCAGTATAAATGAGCTGATCGTCATCATTGATGAGCTGATCGTCAGTATAAATGAGCTGATCGTCATCATTGATGAGCTGATCGTCATCATTGATGAGCTGATCATCATCATTGATGAGCTGATCGTCAGTATAAATGAGCTGATCATCATCATTGATGAGCTGATTGTCAGTATAAATGAGCTGATCGTCATCATTAATGAGCTGATCATCATCATTGATGAGCTGATCATCATCATTGATGAGCTGATCGTCAGTATAAATGAGCTGATCGTCATCATTGATGAGCTGATCATCATCATTAATGAGCTGATCGTCATCATTGATGAGCTGATCGTCAGTATAAATGAGCTGATCATCATCATTGATGAGCTGATTGTCAGTATAAATGAGCTGATCGTCATCATTAATGAGCTGATCATCATCATTGATGAGCTGATCGTCATCATTGATGAGCTGATCGTCATCATTGATGAGCTGATCGTCATCATTGATGAGCTGATCGTCATCATTGATGAGCTGATCGTCAGCAGATGTTCAGGCCTCTTTAAAAGCAGATGTTTTTCAGTTTGCTGGTCTGGAACATCCAGGTGTTTGTTAACGTCATGTGAAGATGGAAAGACATCAGCACTAGTCTTGCAAAAGCAGCTGTTGCTGCACATCAGTCTGGAAAGAGTTATAAAACCGTTGGAAGACATCCAGGAGAGCTGTCGGTCATCCCAGGAGACGACGTCCCAGCAGATTTACCCCAAGATCAGTGTGTGTACGGCTCAGCGAAACACAAAAAGATCAGACCCAGACTCACTGCTGTCGGAAGACTTTGTGTTTACTCCCAAAAACAGCAACATGGGATTAAATAAACAGACGCTGACGTTTGCTCTTGACCCAAAACACGTTGTTTAGGCTAACTGGCAAAACTAAATCCCACAGACGCTTTTATATTAACTATGACTTGATTTATTGGGGTAATTATAGGAATAGTTTAGTAAATAAATCTATATAATTAAAGTGTGTGTGAGAGGGAGACAGAGAGAGAGAGAAGGCGCTGCCTGCGCTGTAAAAGGCAAGTTTATTTGTACAGCACAATTCAACACAAGGTAATTCAAAGTGCTTTACATTAAAAGTGGCAAGACACAATTAAACAGTAAATAACAAATAAAATTAAATAAAATTATAAGAAAAGAGGTCAAATAATAAGAGCACAAGTTTTTAAAAGTAAGGGCAGTAGAGTACAGCAGGTACAGTCAGTCAGGAAAGTATTCAGAACGCTTCACTTTTCCCACATTCTTTTATAATAATAATAATAATAATAATAATAATAATAATAAGCTTTATTAAGGACACAGGGTCCATAGCACAACAGACAACAGACAAAGGGTACAAAAAATAAGGATAAAATCCACAGTAATCACATATCACATCATATTTACATAAAGGCTGATACGCCAATGATTCCAGTGAAATTTACAAAAGTCGCATCAAAACTTCTTTCATGTTGTCATTATGGGGTGTTTTGTGTGGAATTCTGAGAAAAAAAAAAGAATTTATTCCTATTATCAATAGGGCTGTAACATAAAAGAATGTGGGAAAAGTGAAGCGTTCTGAATACTTTCCAGACTGACTGTACATCTCATTCTTACAATGGCAAGAATTGCGTTTCTATACGGTCAAAACGTACAAAGACCGGGTCAAATACAGTATTACAAAAGTAATCTGGGCCGATTTGTGCGGTGAATTAAACCAATTTGACAATTCTACGTCACAATGCCTGCATTCAGGGCTTATCCATCAATTCAATTCAGTTAAATTTTATTTATACAGCGTCAATTACAACAGAAGTTGCCTCTAGGCGCTTTCCAGAGACCAGAACATAAACCCCCGAGCAATTATTACATAAACAATGGCAGGTAAAAAACTCCCCTAGTGGGAGAAAAACCTTAATTTAAGAGTCCGCTTCAGTAAACGGTAATGTTTTTAGGCCTGATTTAAAGGAGCGGACAGTTTGACAGTTTGCTGGAGGCAGTGCCAAAAGCTCCCGGGGGGGGGGGTCCTGGACTAGAAAGACGCTGTATTAAGGTGTTGACTGTCCAACGCTGACTGATGATCATCTCTGACTCCACCTGCAGCATCAGCGTCGACTCCATCCTGTCTGAAACCAACTCCCTCGTCAAACGGTTACAAATCGCTGAGAAGAAACTCTCTTCTTCCCCCGACGATGTGAAGGAGCAGTACCTGTCGGCCATCCAGGTGAGCTCAGCAAGCTCCGCCCCTGTCCAGGGGCAGCTTGGAGTCCCCGACTGACCCGTCCTGACCCACCTGTTGTTCTTCTTCTGTGGTGTATCCTCAGGAGAGCCTGCAGACATGTGAGCAGCTGCAGCAGATGCTGTCCTCGGTGGAGGACAGGAGGCAGGACTTGGCCGACTACCTGTGTGAGGATGTCAGCAGCTTCTCGCTCGACGAGCTCTTCAGGACCATCAAGACCTTCAGAGATCTATTCCTGCGAGCCATCAAGGTGAGCAGCCAGTCGGGGTTTAGGGGATTTCAGTACACAGACCTTCAAAATAAAAGCTCTTGGTTTGTAGTGTTGTTGGCAAATGGCGCTTTTCCACTAGCACCTACTCAGCCCGACACTCCTCCAGTCTGTTTGGTTCTTTCCCACCAGGGGTCTAACGTACCGAGTAGATACTTTTTCTGTATCTACTCTGCTGACGTTCTAAGCGGCTGAGTCGGCTGTATCTGACATCATCACACTACAGGCCACCGATTGGTCGGGGGGTTGGAGTCAGACGTCTGAGTCAGGATGTGACATCAGAGAAAGAGATTCTGACGGCGGCTCCTTGTTCATTTTATTCAACAAGCATAAAAATCTGTTTGGTGATCCAACTCTGAGGTGCTGATGTTCTGCAGGTCCAGATCCAGACCTGCAGGTCCAGATCCAGACCTGCAGGTCTGGATCTGGACCTGCAGGTCTGGATCTGGACCCTAGTGGTCTGTAGAGGGGCTGCAGAACCAGACCTGGTTTGCTCTTCAGAAGCAGATGTAGCCTCTGGTTCATGATGTTTCTTGATGGCGTTTGTCTTCACGTCTCCGTTGACGGGTTCTGGGTTGTTGTTGTCAGATGACTTCTTTATTGGTCTAAAACATTCGGATCATTTCAGGACAATGAGAGTCGTCGAGAGCAGGAAAAGAAGAGGAAGAAACAAGAGGAGGAGAAGAAACTCAAAGGAGGCACCACCAACCGCGTCGGTGAGTCCAACTTAAGTACCACACTGATGTGGCTCCTGGACCTGAGGCTGCAGGAGGTCCACAAGCTGACAACAATATCAGAGACAGGAAGTGTGTGATTGACGTGTGTGTCGTCCAGTCAGGAGAGGCCTGAACGCTCCAGATGAAGGATGCATCATCGACAACCTGCTGGCTGAGATCCGGACCGGCTGCAACCTGAGGAAGACCCGGACCCGGGCAGAGAGGGGCAGCAGAGTCCAGGGTGAGGACAGTTGGACCTCCGTGAAATAAGCTGTGAGGGCCTCCTCTTCCAGACAGTCTGATTCACTCCTCGTATCGTCGTTCCTCGGGTCAACCCAATCAGAATCACTAAAGTGTCATAGAACTTCCATT
Source organism: Cololabis saira (assembly GCF_033807715.1). NCBI lineage: Eukaryota > Metazoa > Chordata > Actinopteri > Beloniformes > Belonidae > Cololabis > Cololabis saira. Next base: position 8,367,168 of record NC_084604.1, on the reverse strand, counting down.
CATGTCATTTTAACCCTTGTACCGTCTTTGGGTCAAAATGACCCAATTCTTCTATCCTTCTTTCCTCCTGCTCTCTCCTTCCTTCTTCATTTCCTCTTTTCCTCCTTTTTTACCCTCCTTTACTCCTTTTTCTTCCTACCTCCCTTTCCTCATTTGTTCCTTTACCTTCTTTGCTTTTCCTTCCTTCTTTCCTTATTTTCTCCATTCCTCCCTTCTTCCCCCCTCCCTTCTTTCCTTTTCTCCCTTCTTCCTTCCTTTCTCCCTTCCTTCCATCTTTTCTCCCTTCTTTGCTCCCTTCCATCTTTTCTCCCTTCCTTACTCCCTTTCCTACTTCCTTCCTTCTTTCCTTCTTTTTTCCTTTCTTTCTAAAGGCTGAATTATGGTTCTGCGTCAAAACGACGCCGTGTCTACGGCGTGTGGTTTTTGTACACGCAGAGGACACGCCGTCACATGCGCCGTCAGTGACGTGCACCTCCCGAAAATTGTAACTACGCGTCGAGGAGACGCCATCCACACGCAGACCGAGAGGGCTGTGATTGGTTCGTTTGAAAGCAAAGCATTTCCGGTTTCCGGTTTGAATCAGTAGTGAACTTCCAGGGCTTTTTTCTTCGTTTATATGTGATTTTTTTTGTTTTTGTTTTTTTGCACAATAGTTGTCCTTATTTCTTTGATTTACTGTGACCGGAAAAAGTCGGATAAACCATTCAGAAAAAGATCGCTAACTAGTGGCCGCGGGGGGTACTGCACCGCGACCAAATGGAGAGACGGAGAAGTCAGAACGATTCGTGACGGCGTCACGGGTGCGCCGTGTGCTCTGCGTGTGTGTGACGCAGAACCATACCCGCACCTTTACTTCCTTCTTTCCTCCCATCTTTTCTCCCTTCCTTACTCCCTTTCCTAATTCCTTCCTTCTTTCCTTCTTTTCTCCTTTCTTCCTCACTTCCTTCTTTCCTTCCTTCCATCTTTTCTCCCTTCCTTACTCCCTTTCCTACTTCCTTCCTTCTTTTCTCCTTTCTTCCTTACTTCCTTCTTTCCTTCCTTCCATCTTTTCTCCCTTCCTTCCTTCCTCCCTTCCATCTTTTCTCCCTTCCTTACTCCCTTTCCTACTTCCTTCCTTCTTTCCTTCTTGTCTCCTTTCTTCCTCACTTCCTTCTTTCCTTCCTTCCATCTTTTCTCCCTTCCTTCCTTCCATCTTTTCTCCTTGCCTTACTCCCTTTCCTCCTTCCTTCCTTCCTTCCTTCATTCCTTCCTTCCTTCATTCCTTCCATCTTTTATCCCTTCCTTACTCCCTTTCCTACTTCCTTCCTTCTTTCCTTATTTTCTCCTTTCTTCCTTACTTCCTTCTTTCCTCCCTTCCATCTTTTCTCCCTTCCTTACTCCCTTTCCTACTTCCTTCTTTCTTTCCTTCTTTTCTCCTTTCTTCCTTCCTTCCTTCCTTCCTTCCTTCCTTCCTTCCTTCCTTCCTTCCTTCCTTCCTTCCTTCCATCTTTTCTCCCTTCCTTACTCCCTTTCCTACTTCCTTCCTTCTTTCCTCCTTTCTTCCTTCTTTCCTTCCTTCCATCTTTTCTCCCTTCCTTCCTTCCATCTTTTCTCCCTTCCTTCCTTCCATCTTTTCTCCCTTCCTTCCTTCCATCTTTTCTCCCTTCCTTCCTTCCATCTTTCCTCCCTTCACCCTCCCTTGACCCAAAGACAGCACAAGGGTTAAAGTAAAATCCTGCTTCTTTGACGTCAGTGCGGTCAAGGACACGTCTCACTGCTGCTGTTGTTGTTGTCTCTTCAGGTCGTCCCAGCATCAAACGGAGGTCACAGGCCGTGGACCAACCAGAATCCTCTGCTTCCAGCCAATCACAGAACACCAAAGATCCAGTCCACATCTCCACGGATCCAGCACCAAAGAAAGAACCAGAACCGGCCTCCCCAGGACCCAGCACAGATCCCTCAGACATCCAGAACCCCCGTACAACTTCTGAGGGGGACCAGAACCAGCAAGGAGCGCAGGACTCTGAGCTGGACATCAAAACCAGAGGTTCTGCTGGACCAGACGGAGTTCAGGACATTCACTTGGACTCTGGGCTTGACATCAAAACCAAAGGTTCTGCTGGACCCGATGGAGCCCAGCCGAGCTCGGAGGATTCCAGTGCAAGCTTCCACAGCGCCGGTGCGGGAGAAACATCTGAGTTTGAGGTGATCAGCTCGATAGAAGTGGCAAGAAGCAAACGGGATCCTGGTCCTGGTCCAGACAGAACCTCAGAGGTGTCCAGGACGTCTTCCGCAGGTACGGGAACAGACATGTTTGGTAACTACAACTGCTAGCCTAGAGTTTCTCCTGTTTCTGAGACTGTACGCTGATGATGACCATGTTGACCATGTTCTTCAGAGAAAACTGTCCACTTTTAACATTGCCAGGACCAGAGGTGGAAAAAGTACAAAAATATTGTACTTAAGTAAAAGTACAAATTTTCTGCTTGAAAATTACTTAAGTAAAAGTAAAAAAAAAAAAAAAAAAAACACTGGGTTTGTATGTGTATATTTATATATGTGTACGCATATGTGTGCGTATATATGTATATATATTACATATAGTAATAATGCACATATATACACTTTTGGTTTCTACCGTCATGGTATCAATCAATAATATGTGTGCAGACAAGGAGAAAAAAGAAATTAAGAAAATTACTTAAGTAAAAGTAAAAAGTACCCATTAAGAAAATTACTTAAGTAAAAGTATAAAAGTACCTCAAATTAAATATAATAAAGTACCAAAAGTACATGGTGTAAAATGTACTTAAGTAAAAAGTAAAAAGTACAAAGTACAAAATTATTTTCAAAAGGATTGCAAAGAAATGAAGAATCCAAGAATTAGCTTACAACTCTAAATAATGGTGATATTATTCTGACCCCTTTAGCGTTTGTTTCCATTACCCCATTTTAATTTCGTCGGCTTGAGCGTCGGCTGCCGCTCAAAGCTGATTTATGGTTCCGCGTTACACCAACGCAGAGCCTACGGCGTAGGGCAGGGGTCCTCAACCTTTTTCCAGTGAGGGCCACATAACTTTTCCCACCTCTGATGGGGGGCCGGGGTCAGCTTGTAACAAGAAAAGTGTGATGATCGCAGGGGTGCCTACATTAAACATTTATTGTTTCCATAATAAAACCACACATTAATAACCATTTCTGAGACCCTCTCTGGGTTCTTCACAAAAAAAAAATGTCAGGAAATGTATAATAACACTATTTATGAAATAAATAAAAATCAAATAACCCTCTCTGGGTTCTTCACAGAAAAAGTAAGGAAATATTTTTCACAGAAAATATATAACAGTAGGCCTATTTATGGAATCAATAGTAACCAAACAAAACAACCCTCTCTGGGTTCACAGAAAAAAAGTTTCTGTTGTGCCGTGCACAATCTTTTGATAAGAGCCGAATTAAATCACTCATATGAGCAGTCTCTCCCAAAGTTATTGTGTTCTTTAATTTATTATCCAGTGTTGTAAGCTCGCCCAGTAGACACCACTGCAGGCTCTCTCTCATCAACTTCCCTCTGAAAACCACAAAGTAAGCAGGCTTAGAAACCAAACTAAAGTAATGCAGCACCTACACAGCACAATACATTTCAACAATACTAGTATGGTTGTGGAGATGGATTTTATCCCAGTAGAGTAGGCTAAAATAGATTATTATTATTACCCTTATTAGAAAAGTGATATAGGCATATAGAAAAGTGAGCTTACCTGTACTGTAGCTGTGTTCATCAGTGTGAACTTTGTGCTTGCATCTGGCTGGTGAGGAGTTGGATGTCGGGTTCCATGCTAGTCACAGCCAGTCGCAAACTCTGATGCAGATGTTGATCTGAGATTTCAGGAGTTTCATGCGTGAAAAGGTTTGCTCGCAGATATACGTGCTGCCAAAAACCGTGGACATCTTCATTGCCTGTTTTTTTATGTTCGGGTAGGTGTCAGGGAGGGCGGCATAGAATCCGATGAGATCGTTAGGCTTGAATTCGTCTTTCACAGCATCACAGGTCTGTAGCTCGGCCAGCTCAAACTGGTAAGAAGGCTCGGCTTCATTGACAAGAAAGGGGTTCTGAAAGAGACAGATTTTTTTGGCATGAACATGTAGTTCGCGGAACCGCACACCGAACTCCGCCGTCACCATTTCCAGTGCTTCCACGCACTTTGCAGCTGGGAAAGGGACCGCTGGCTTCTCTGCAGAAAGGCTTTGGGTAGCACGGAGATGGGCGAAGTTACACTTTTTCACTTGTTCCAAAACCAGCGCCAGTTTCACCTCAAATGCCTTTATGTGGGAATACATGTCGCTAATGAGTTTCCCCTGGCCTTGTAGCTGCAAGTTAAGCCCATTTAGCATTTCTGTCACATCTGTTAAGAATGCGAGGTGCCATTTCCACACTGGGTCGCTCAGCTCTGGGACCGTTTTGCCTTTTGATTGAAGAAAATTGTTAATTTCGGGTAGCAGCTCATAAAAACGCCTCAGAACTTTGCCGCGGCTCAGCCATCGGATCTCGGTGTAGTACAGCACATCTCCGTACGCAGACTCCAGTTCAGACAGGATTTGTTGGAACTGCCTGTGTTTAAGTGCATTTGCTCTGATGGCGTTTACGCATGACACCACAATCTTCATTACGGAATCCCATTTTAGCACTTTGCAGCACAGTGCTTGCTGGTGGATTAGGCAGTGTACCTGTAGCGGTGTGGGGAGACCCCGCTCTTCCATCTCCCGGTTCACTCGCCCTATTAGACCCCGCGTCGCGCCGACCATACCTGGGGCCCCGTCAGTGGTGATGCTGGCAAGCTTTGCCCAGTCCAGATCCAACTTTTCCATGGTTTGACACACTTTGGCAAAAATATCCTTCCCCGTCGTAGTGCCTTTCATACTCGCACATTTGAAACTTTGTGTTAACTCCACGAATAAAAATAAGAAGCTGCGCGGTGTCCTGCACGTCCGTGCTCTCATCCAGTGCTAAAGAAAAAAACTCAAATTGTTTTGTCTTTTGCTGCAGCTGGGCATATACATTATCACCCATTTCTTCATCACGTCTGGTAACTGTACACGCCGACAGACTCACAGCATTAAACACATCTTTCTTTTCGGGGCACATCTCCTCCACGACAACATTCAAACACTTCTTGACAAACTCCCCCTCAGTGAAAGGTTTGCCGCCGCTTGCGATCAGCTGAGCAACACGGAAACTGGCCCGAACTGCCGCTTGGTTCTGCTGAACTTGTTGTACAAATGTAGTCTGCTGAGCTAACAGTCCACTTTTTAGCTTTGCAAGTTTGGTTTCTCTCATTTGGCCTTGCAAGCTATCATACTTTTCTTTGTGACGGGATTCATAATGTCGGCGCAGATTGTATTCTTTGAATACCGCCACCGCCTCTTGACAGATGAGGCAAACAGCCTTTTCTTTGCATTGAACAAAAAAATGTGTCCACTGCGGGTTAAATACCCTGCATTCTGAATCAATTTTTCTCTTACCCAACCTTTTTGCCATTATTCGTTCTGGGGGGCTCACGTTCACGTTCTATACTGGGGCAAACGGCAAACAAAGTGAGGTCGTAGTCAGAGTGGTGTATAAAGAGAGTGGCGACACGCTTTGATCTCGCCGCAAAGCGCGTGCCTATCTTACAGTATGGGCTGCAGTTTCAAACATTGCTCCTATGAGTGGAACTACCCATTGAGATAGAATGAGCACTTCCGCATTTCCATCGTTACAATGGGAGTCAACGCTAGTGTCACCACTCTCTTTCTACACCACTCTGGCATTTTTTTTTTTTTTTTTTTGCGCACTGTTCAGGGGGCCGGGTCAAATGTGGAGGTGGGCCGTAGTTTGAGGACCCCTGGCGTAGGGTATGCAGCCAAGCGCACCATACGGTGTATGGTGCAAAAGTAAAAAGTAAAAAGTACCCTACGCCGTAGCTCTGCGCCGGTGTAACGCGGAACCATAAATCAGCCCCCGCTGTGCTGTTCTCACGGCAATAGCCTACATTTTCATTTAATGTAAAACTTTAATTTGTAGCGAGTAACGACGTGTCCAATTTTAATTTATAGCGGATTAAAAGTACGATTTTTTTTTTTTCCTTGAAAATGTAACGAAGTAAAAATAAAAGTACAGAAAAATGAAAGTATCAATAAAAGTACAAATTCTCAAAAATCTTACTTAAGTACAATAACGAAGTACTTGTACATTGTTACTTTACACCACTGGCCAGGACCATGCTGATCTTGTTTTATCGTGCTTTTATAGAATCAGATTTATCTTTCTGTCTTGCTTCATAGTTTTGACATGTGTCCCTTAAAAACAAAAATTGTTTAAACCAAATTGTGAAATGGTCGAGCAAGCTGATTGGAGAGTCTCACCTTCATCCAGAATCCCTGTATACTAAACAGTTACAGAGGATAACTATTTTAAAAGACAACTCCCACCTTCTTAAAGGTGAGTTTCAGCTGCTCCATCAGGTCGGAGGTTCAGGGTTCCTGCTTGTAAAACCAAACGTTACAAAAACAGCTTTGTACCAGCAGCCATTAGTGCTTTTAACAAGTAACAGAAACTGCAACATAACCTTGTATTTATGTTTTGTATCGTTTCCTTCATCTTGTTTTTATGACAAGGCACATTTTTTATCCTTTGGCCTGGTTTGAATATTTTATTTTGAATGTTTTTATCTACTGATTTTTTTAAACTTATCTTGGGGCCGTCCTTTTTGTTCTTTGTTATTTTAGCCAAAGCACTGTCGTCACTTTATCTTATCCTGTGTTGTTGAGTGTATGGTTTTGGATTGTATGAGGAAGCACTCACTGTGAACCAAATTTACCCAAGGGTACAATAAATAAATCTATCTATCTACCTATCTATCTTTATATCGGGGACTGAGACGGTTCTCAGCTGAACTTCTCTGAGTTCCCGGTGGCTCCGTCAGAACCACCGTGTCCTCACTGTCCCCCCACCAACCGGCCAATCGGCTCATCTCTGTCTCCACAGGAGCCGACAGGAGTCCCAGACCCAAACGGACCCGATCCAGGAAGAGCTGTGTTCTGCAGTGAGGTGAGATGATTGTTCCTCCTTCACACGTCACCTGAAGCCTCACCTGACCAAACCTGCCGTGAGGGGTTTGAAAATGACTTCACAGGTAGATTTCAGTCCGATCAGGTAGCAGGTGTTCCTCAAGGATCGGTCCTGGGACCACATCTACTCATAACCTTAATCGACAGGTCCCACATGCTGACTCTGTCAGTCTGCTCTGGACCTGGACCTGGACCTGGACCTGGACCAGGGGGGTATTCCAAGAAGGAGGTTTAACAAACACTGAGTTAAAGTCTCATCTTGAGGTTATTTGAACCCATGACGACTAAACCCGCTCAGTTGGTTCCAACACACCGGTTATGAATTAACTCAAGTGACCCAGAGTTGTGCGAGTTCCCGGTGAATCTATAAAGACATCATCTATCGAGGGTTGAAAAATGGAGCAGCAAGTCCTCCACCACACTAATACATCTGCCAAAGCACGTGATATGATTTGGCAGATAATTACTGATCGCGTCAATGCGTACGTTTAGGCCATTATGTGAATTTTATATTAAATGAATGAAGCAAACAATGGGCAAATGAATTAAAAAAATTAAAAATAAAAATAAAAAAAAGTGAAAACTCTGTCAACTGTATTTTTTTAATTGAAATGATTGAGACAGATTTGATCACACACTCTGTGACCATCTGCATGTCAAGCTGCTGCTGAAAGGGAGGAGCCGGTACCGGCTCCTAATGACTGGAGTCAATTCATTGCGCAATGTGGCAATGTTGTTCAATATGGCACATGCAACAATTCTATCCCAGCCCTGTCTGGCAGTCCCTCAGTCTGCAGAAGCACTGAAACCTCTCCTTGAGAATCCCAAAAGTCATCTCTATTTTGACCCGGGTTCTGCTGTGAGCCACGTTGAACTGCGTTTGCGCTGCAGCATCCGGATCGGGGTACGGGGTAATGAGTGTGGGGGCACGGATATCCTCTATCCCCCAGGAGATAGCCAGCAAATTCTCTTGCAATTGCACATATAACACAAAGTTAGACACATGAATATTGGCAAAACTGGTCAATATAATATTAGTAATATAACGTACTCTGTAGACATTTGGTGCTCAAATTTGATTCCCTACATCCTGGCATCATGCACAGAGCCTGGCCATCTCGCCTCCACGTTTGATATTAGATTTGCAGCATCGCATCATCTGGCAATTGAAAAAATACGTTTTCAAATATAGAGAAATATATAGAAAAATAAAAGCAGCTTACGGTTCCATTATACCTACTTGGACATTGATGCTGTGGAAACCTTTCCTGTTAACAAAGTCAGCCTCATTTTGGGATGGTGCTGTAATTGGCACATGGGTCCCATCGATGCATCTAATAACAATGGGCTGGCATCAGTATTTGATTTTAGAATGAATTTTGAGTGTATGTCTCACAGACTATGAGTTGTGGAAGATAATGTAAGGCAAGTGTAAGTGTAATTTCTATTTTGTATAAACTTAAAACATTTTTAAAATATCACAGAAATATTTTTGGGTGATCAGTTACAAAAAAAAAAAGTGAATTCTGTGAACTTATTAGGGTTTACAGTGTATGGATGGAGAAGCTTACTCAAATAAATCAGGGATTCTGCTGAAAAACGGGGAAATCGGGGAAAGCCAAAATGTCATATCGTGGTCTTATCACCCTCTCACGGTGAATTACACAGACAATTTGGGCTTCTATGTGTAACAAGTTGCAGCAGCCCTCTGAACTTGCGCTTAAATACCCGAACATAACTGGGTTATCTGAACAAAACCGGCATAAAACCTACCCCCTACCAGGTTTGGTTCAGAGCCTATGTTACCATGGTGACTTACTTAACCTGACCATTTTGGAACGGAAATCCCAGGTTTACCATTTACCCTGAGTTAACATACCCAGTTTAGCCAGTAAACCTCCTTCTTGGATTAATACCCCCCTGGTTGTCGTCATTATTGTCGTTGTTGTTGTTGTTGGTGGTGGTGAGTCGTTCCTAGGATGGAGAACAGGTGTGACCCAGCGGAGGCCTCTGATTGGCTGAGCAGGACAACTCAGCCGATCAGAGTTTGAACTCTCCTGTCCCACACAGAGATGTCAAGTAACAAAGTACAAATACTTTGTAACCTTACTTAAGTAGACATTTTGGTTATCTATACTTCACTGGAGTAATTATTTTTCAGACGACTTTTTACTTTTACTCCTTACATTTTCACGCATTTATCTTTACTTTTTACTCCTTACATTTTAAAAACAGCCTCGTTACTCTATTTCATTTCGGCCTTTAAAAAAAAACCTATCCAGTTAAATTGCTCCATCCGGATAGAGTGAATTTGGTTGTGGTTGTTTCAGATGTTCTTGTCCAGTTTTGTTCTTACATCCGTTCCCTCAGATTCCTGCAACTAAACTTGGATGTACATTCCAATAAAGGTTAGGATAAATGATAACATGCCTCTGAAGTTTGACTTTTTGCACCATTACAATACTTAGTAGGGTAACTAGGAAACTAGTCATCATATCTCCTGCTCTCTGAAACACATGTTAATGCTCAATAGTACACATATATGCTTCTTTAATATATTTGCATTATACTAAGATACATTCATTTTCAATGGCTTTTGTCATTCATGGCTTTTGTCCCCCTTACATTACTTTTACTTTTATACTTTAAGTAGTTTTGAAACCAGTACTTTTATACTTTTACTCGAGTAAAAGACCTACTAAATCCAAATAAACACAAAAATATTGAAGAATTTATCAATACCCTGTATAGTCTCTGCCTATATCCCAAAATCACAAGACCCACCCGAATTACTGCTCAAGGCGCAACACTAATTGACAACATTTTTACAAATGTAATAACTAACAATTCTGAGAGCGGGGTATTGATAAATGATATTAGTGACCACTTGCCAATTTTCACAATTCACCACTGTATCATTAAAAAAAAAAACCATCAGGACAATAAACCACACTACAGACGGATCAAAACTGAAGAGTCTATGGAGGCATTTAAAAATGACCTAATATCATATAACTGGGAAACAGTCTATAAAGAAAAGGATGTGGATAAAGCATATGATGAATTTATACGATCTGCGAGGTCTGCCTTGTCTTTTTTTGTTTTTTTTTACTTTTTAGTATTGTTCTTTCTAATTTGCATATTCGAAATAAAGCTCAATAATAAAAGACTTGAGTTGAAACTTCAACTTCTACAGGAGTATTTTTAAACTCTAGTATCTATACTTCTACCTGAGTAATGAATGTGAATACTGAAGACACCTCTGGTGCCACACATCACGGATTTCCTTCTTCTGTGGTTTCAGGTGACCTGAGGAGGAGCAGAACCCGTTTCCATGGCAACAGGACTGAACATAGAGGCGGGGCTAATGATGGGTGACGCAACAAAACATCAACTGTTCTAAAGAGACGAGTTTATTTTTGTCCATTAAGTTGATGTCGTTGATAACATCAGATGGGTGGAGCTTGCCGTTGTTTACTTCCTGTTGATCTGGTTTCAGCAGAAACACCTGGATTTTGGTGTCAAACGTCTCGAGGTGTTTGACTGATGTTATGTCCTGTTCCTTGTTGCTGTTGGCTCTGACGTTGGAGCGTTTGTTGACTGCGGGGGTTTCCAGACTTTCCAGGATGTTTCCAGGTCTTGCATGAGTCTTGCCAAACCTTGTTTGTTCTGTATTTCTGTTTCCTGTGAAAAAATAAAAGCCAGAAACAAATCTGTAGTCAAATTTTGTTTTTAATTTTTTAATATTTTGATTGGTGGGCTGATCAGGCGCCCACAGAGCCCCGCCCCCAGTTTTTTTGAACTCGCCAAAGTTGGTGTTTGGATTCTGTGATTCTCAAGAAGCAGCAGATCCCAGTTTCATCTCTGGTGATCCTTTGTCATCCTCTCCTGAAGCCAGGTTCAGGGGTTCAATAGCACAGAGAAATGATGAAATTGTATTTTCTAGTTTCACTAATAGGGCTTGACGTCATCACTTGGCGGAGCCGCCCTGTTGGATGCTACCTGAGCTGCTCTTCGGACCACTGCACTTTGTACAGACAGCGAGGCAGCGTTCAGTTATTCTGCTCCTCACCGGTGGAACAAACTTCCTGTAGACCTGAGGTCTGCTCCAACTGTAGATCCTTTAAATCAGGGTTAAAAACATTACTGTTTACTGAAGTGTAAATGAGGCCCCAGGAGAGTGTTCTTTCCCAGGGCATGACTCCAGCCAACCCGATTCCTGTGGCCGCGGGCCACCACCAGAGGAGAAACCGGAGCTTTTTCCACTTACATCGGGACTAAGGCACGAGTTTTTCCTCCCTCCAAATCTGCAAGGACAGGCTCCTGTTCTGCGGCCAGGCCGACGGCCCGCTACTACTAGGGAGCAACCGACTGCACCAACCCTCACAGCACCAGAACCTGCACAGTCTGCTCGGTTTGCAGCATGCCACTGGTAGCGTGTCACTGGTACTGTCAGCTCCTGGAGCCTCAGCATCCAGTGCAGGCCCAGCTCCACTTGTTCCACCTCCTATGTCACTGGTACTGTCAGCTCCTGGACCTTCAGCATCCAGGCCCAGCTCCACTTGTTCCACCTCCTATGTCACTGGTACTGTTAGCTCCTGGACCTTCAGCATCCAGGCCCAGCTCCACTTGTTCCTGCTCCTGCTGCTCCTGTGTCCCGGTTCACACAGAGGAACCGGCGCCGGCGGGCCCTCAAGGAGGAGAGTGGAGAGCCAAAAAGAAGACATGAGAGAAAAGTCTCTTTTAACATTTGTAGCCAGTGTGGGCGGCCTAAGACCAAGGAGTTTGGGCACAGCGTTATGGCAGTGCTACGTTCTGTGCTGGTGCCTCAAATGGCAAATCTCTGGAGGAGTGGTTGGAAGAACAGAGATCAGCAAAATAAGGTTTTGCTTGTATATATTGCACATTACTTACATTTACATTTACTTTCATGTATAGTTCCTTTCATATTATGTATATAGTTTTTTGAAGTGTGTGTGTTTGTGTTAATTTCAATACTTGTTTATTTTACATCTTATATAATAAATCTAATCATACCAACATCTAAGACTCTGTGCTTCATCAAAAAAAGATCCATATTGTCCCACTGTCTTTGAAGACACATTTTATTGCTATCATTATATTAACAGAGACAAAGGAACATTACAAGTCACTGTCTAGCAAGGGGGGGTTAAGGCAGAGCAATGTGTTCATAATAAATACAAAATGGAATTGTTATGGCATTAGTCTATTATTATTATATTTATAACAAAAAACAGATAAGGAATATGCAAGGCATACAGTTTATTTGTAGAGCACAGTTCATACACAAAGCAATTCAAAGAGCTTTACAGATACATAAAATCAGAAAAGGAAAATAGAAACAATATTTATAAATGAATACAATTAAAATCAATACAAAAAAAGAAGTTATAAAAAGCAGGAAAAGCAAGATAAGATAAAATGACTAATCATTAGGGCGTTACCGCTACACCCAACCCTGCCTAACACGAACCTTTTTATTTATTTATCTATTTATTTATTTATTTGCACAATGACAACAGTAATTTTTTTTTATCATACAAGGACAAATAATTTGTGCAGGAGAGGAAAAGAAGCTCGAAGGGCTTATAAAAAATCCTCCCCCTCAATACAAAATCACCAAAACAAATTAATCAATAGAAAAAGAATAGAAAGGAAAAAGAAAAGGTAAAAGAAACAAAGAAAAATACAATAAACACCCACACAAAAATATCCACCTTGTTGAACCTTGTTCCGGAGACCCCCCTGAGCTCCCGGAGACCCTTCTTCTCTGTTTCATTGTTCCAAGTTTTGTTCCAATTCTGTTCCAAGTTCCACCAGCCAATCACAGGCCCGTGTTGTTCCAAGTTTGAGAATCAAGCTTGAGTCCACCAATCAGAGCCCGAATTTGTTTCAAGTTTGTCGACCAATCAGAGCCGAATTTCCGGGTTCACTTGTTGTAGGGGTTTCCCCGTCTCGACATTCTCAGTCTAGCCTTCGGTAAGTAAGGACATATACAATATTTTCCCATATGTTACACTTGAAACTAGTTGGTGAACCATGACCTCAGTAACCGTGGTGTTTTTCCAACGTTATATTGTAAAATGACCGAGTTTGGGCCGGTGAAATCGACGCAGAGCCTACGGCGTAGCCTAAAGGCTGATTTATGGTCCTGCGTTAAATGGACGCAGAGCCTACGGTCAGAGAGGCAGGACGTGAGTGGAATCTGAGGGGAATCCTGGGAACAGAGGGAGAGGGGGTTGAAATCACCAGAAAGGCACTAATTAATTTCTTAAAAGACACTAGGCTGATAAATCGAATTTGAAATAGGCTAAATGAAATGATCTTACACACTCTTGTACAGTAGATTTAGATTTAGATTTAGATTTATTTATTTGCACAGTTAAAAGAGCTTATCAGGTGCCTCCACCTATAGTTAACATAAAATTTAATATCATACTTGTAAAAACAAAATATACAAATGAGCAGTTAGAAATCTATAAATGATAGAAATTAAAGGAAAATTACAAAGAATTTACACAAAGGAAAAATTATCGGATATATGAAAAACGAGAGTGCAATTTAATAATTAAGAAACAAACAAAAACTAAACGACTAAATAACAAACCAAATGAACAAAAACAAAAAAATAATTTCAAGGAGATTACACAAAACAATACCATTTTTCAGCACATCCATTTCTTATGCCGGAGCAGTTCCATTTACAACACAAAAATTAAGTGGTGTTTCAGACATCCTTTAAAACTTTGTACAGAGAAGCGTTTTTTAGCTTAATGGGAATATTCCATAGTTTGACACCCCTGTACCGTAGTGCATATTTACCCCTTGCTCAATACAACGTTGTGTTGCTGCTGTAGATGACAATAAACTTGTTGAACATGTTTGTAAACTGCATCCTGAATAACTAACCTTTTCTTAAATCCCCTCTTCATTGTCACAGCTGAGAAAAAACATCCAAACTAGATGTGAGTGTAGCCATTCATTTGGATTCAAACCCATGAAGTGGATTCCTCTCCCTTCCAGGCGCCGGGCTCCGGCGGCAGCTGCAGGAGAGCGGTCAGGTGGCGCCATCAAGTGGCAGGCAAGTGACATTACATCAACAACCAAAAACTTCTTCCTTTTTATTTCAGTTTAACACAAAAGATCAAGCTTTTTAGGGTTAGGGTCTTCAGCAACGCTATCACTCACATGCACTTCATTTAAATACAGAGGCTCAGGGCAGAACTAAAGAACCCCCAGAGCGTCTTCATGTTCAATCCAGATCCAGATGTGTTCTGCAGTGCAACAAACAGCCGGGTTTGTGATCCCAGCAGGACACGAGTATCTCCAGGCCCGGAGGAATCCAGATTAGCCTTCTGGTTTATGTTGTAGTGGAGTTCTCAGTCCCTGAGCAGGTTTTATTCACGGTTTACCGGTACCCGCCGTCCTCGGGTCACTGTGAGGGGGGGAGGGACGCCACACCGGCCCGTCTTTGTCTCTGCAGCCCCCCACTCACGACTGAGAGCCCGCTCTCTCTCCCAAGCTGAGGCTAAATGTGACGGATCAGAACCAGATCTTGTCACATTGGGGAATAGATGAGTTGTTTAATGTATATAGCTGTGTAATGAAGTTGTAATACTTGTTTTTGAGTTGTTTTTGAGTTGTTTTTCTCCCATAAGAGCCCATTTCTGCCCTCCGGTGAGGCAGCCATGTGACTCTAGGGTCTCGTACCCGGGGTAGCTAAATACGGCTCACAGAGTCCTCTCTGTTGTGTTACTACGGTATCACATATACTAAAATTGGAACGATACAGAGAAGATTAGCATGGCCCCTGCGCGAGGGACCCTGCCCGTTCTTCTCTGTGGGGGGTGGCGGTGGGCAGCGGGGGTCGGCGGGGTCAACGGGGCAGACGCGCCCGATTCGGTGAAATGTCGCCATCTGCTGGACGAAAAAATGCACCGCAACAACAAACGGGTCACGGATCATGGATAAAACAGATCGGCGGTTCCCAACCCCCCCAGGCTAATTAGGACCAGGAATTATTATTTTTATTAAATCTTTATTTCAGACCCAAGGGGATCCATATCACCATAAAAGCAGAATAAGATAATAAAAACAAAGACAGAATAAAAAACAAACAAACACAAAATACAAAGTACAGAGCTTTCCCCACTATTCAGTGTAGGCTTGCATACAAACATGTTCTAAAATGGTTCCACAGTCTGGACGAAAATCTTACAGAACTGCGTACAGGATTAACCAACACATTAATAAGTTCATTCTCTGATTCTGACGCCCTACACATAAATCTGTGCATCAGATTGCGCAGAACCGCAGAGCAGGTGGGTACCCCGACACTAACAAACATATGGTTTGCACTGGAGCTTCTTGGGGCTCTCAACAGTAGCCTCATGCTGTCATTATAAGCTACTGTGAGCTTTCTTATACTACCTTGTTTGTAGCGGCACCACAGGTGGGCTGTGTACAAAGGTGTGCAATATGCTTTAAACAATGCAATTTTTACAGATTACGACGCTGCCTGTACATATCTTTATCATCAGACAAGTCATTAACAATAATATGCCCCAAATACTTGATCTCGCTGCACACACTGAGTGCAGTACCAGACAGATGGAAGTCAGGGAAGGTTGACTGTCTGTCTTCTCTGCTTCTAATAATCATAACTTTACTCTTACCAGCATTGTACTTTATGTCAAAGTCAGCACCATACTGTGTGCACGTTCTCAATAGCTGTTGGAGACCAGCACTGTAAGGGCTGAAGATGACCAGGTCGTCTGCATACATAAAGTGATTAATTAGTAGGTCACCAACTCTACAGCCTGTACCACATGTATTCAACATCAGAGACAAATCATTCATGTACACATTAAAAAGAAAGGGAGACAGGATTCCGCCCTGGCGGACACCATTGGTCACATGGAAGGGATCAGATGTTACATTCCCCCATCTCACTCGCATTGTCTGATGAGAGTACCAGTAGACCAGGATTCTTTTTTTTTTTTTTTTTTTTTTTTTTTTAAAGATTTTTTGGGCTCTAGTGGCCCTTTATTGAAGATGCAGACTGGAAAGGGGTAGAGAGAGAGAACGGGGATGACATGCAGCAAAGGTGCGCAGGCCGGGATTCGAACCTGCGACCGCTGCAGGAGGACTGTAGCCTCAGTACATGAGCCGCTGCTTAACCCACTGCACCACCGAGCAGCCCGTAGACCAGGATTCTAATTAAAAAACCAGGGACCCCACTTTTAGACAATTTCAAAAATAATTTCACATGATTAACATGGTCAAATGCTTTAGAAGCATCAATGAAGCACAAGAACATGGTAGAGTTATGACTATTATATTTCTCTAAGATTTCCTTTAGTGCAAAAATACATAGATCAGTGCCATGCTTTTGTTTAAAACCAAACTGGTTGTCTGTAGACATGATGACATTAGAATTAGAATCAGGTGTGATGATGAACACACCTGATTCTAATTAAAGGTCCTAATTAGCTTGTCACCAAGATCTGCACACCTCTGTCGATGACACACGTACTTTTATCACGGTGTGCTGAAGCAGGGAAACATCTAAAACATGCAGGACAACCAGGATTGAGAATCACTGATATAAACCACGTTATGTGTTAATACGTTATATTAAATGTGTTTCTCTTTCAGATACGTGGGCCCGCCCGGAGAACAACCAGACGACAAGAATCTGTCCTCTCTGGATAGTAAAGCTGCAAAAAATAAATGATATCTATAAATAAACCAGATCCTGCTTCCACTCTGTCATCCTGGTCATTTGGTGTTTTGTTCTTGTTATCTTATAATTAAGAATAATAAGGTTTTTCTCAATGGGATCTCATCTGTTCCAGTCATGTAATCAACAATCATTTCAAGTGGATAAGCAAACTATATTTATGTATATTTTAACAAGGAATGAGACAAAGATTCAAGGTTGAAAGAGAAACAAGGCACATTTATTAAAAACAAGACACATTTTAAACAAATATATACAATTATGTACAAACTATATTCAATTCAATTCAATCCAATGTTATTTATATAGCGTCTAATACAACAGATGTTGTCTCTAGACGCTTTCAAGAGATCCAGAACATGAACATAAACATAAACCCCCGAGCAATTATTACATAAACAATGGCAGGTAAAAACTCCCCTAGTGGGAGAAAAACCTTAAGCCAAACAGTGGCAAGGAAAACTCCCCTTTAGGAGGGAAGAAACCTTGAGCAGGACCAGGCTCATAAGGGGGGACCCTCCTGCCGAAGGCCAGACTGGGGGAGTCGGGGACGTCCCTGAAGGACCTGCGGTAGCGTTCCTTCTTGCAGCACGGGTGGAGCAGTCTTTGGCTGAAGGAGCTGCTGATGCTCCCACAGTGTCATGTAGGGGGGGGGGAGGGGTTGTTCATGATGGAGTTCAGCTTGACCAGCATCCTCCTCTCACCCACCTCCTCGGCAGAGTCCAGAGCACAACCAAGAACCGAGCCAGTCCTCCTGACCAGTCAGTTCAGTCTCTTCCTCTCTCTCTCCGAGCTCCATCAGCTCCATCAGACCATTGCATAGGAGATAGCAGACGCTACCACAGAGTCATAGAAAGTCCTTAGGAGCTCCTTGCACACACCAAAGGACCTCAGTCTCCTCAGCAGGTGGAGTCGACTCTGGCCCTTCTTGTACAGGGCGTTGGTGTCGTGTGACCAGTCCAGTTTGTTGTTGAGGTGAACACCCAGGTACTCGTACTCCTCCAGGTAACACCCAGGTACTCGTACTCCTCCAGGTAACACCCAGGTACTTGTACTCCTCCAGGTAACACCCAGGTACTTGTACTCCTCCAGGTAACACCCAGGTACTTGTAATCCTCCAGGTAACACCCAGGTACTTGTAATCCTCCAGGTAACACCCAGGTACTTGTACTCCTCCAGGTAACACCCAGGTACTCGTACTCCTCCAGGTAACACCCAGGTACTTGTACTCCTCCAGGTAACACCCAGGTACTTGTACTCCTCCAGGTAACACCCAGGTACTTGTAATCCTCCAGGTAACACCCAGGTACTTGTACTCCTCCAGGTAACACCCAGGTACTTGTACTCCTCCAGGTAACACCCAGGTACTTGTAATCCTCCAGGTAACACCCAGGTACTTGTAATCCTCCACCGTTTCAATGTTCAGCCCAGGTGGAAGCAGCAGTGGGATGACCGGGGATGGGGGGGGGGGCCGGGAACGCAGGCCAGAACGCAGCTCCCGAGGCTCCGACCTGCAAAAAAGGTTGAAAGAGAAACAAGGCGCATTTATTAAAAACAAGACACGTTATAAACAAATATATACATTTATGTACAAACTATATACAACAAAAAAACTATATACAAACACCTCCTCATTCTTTCTTCTTCATCTCCTCCTTCCAGTCCGCCACAGACTTGCCACCAGCAGCAGCGCAGTACGACGTGCCCCCAATGCGTGTGTGGCCCGTTGCCAGCGTTTTGGGCTGGCCACACTGGGAGCACGTGTACTGCACGATGGTTTTTCTCGTTTTTGCTGCTGGTGCTTCTCCTGCGGCGGCTGCAGCCTCGGCTGCCTTCCTCCTCCTGTAGGCCGTGGTCCTGGACACGGCCGGTGTAGGAGGAGGCAGCGGAACCCCTGGAGGAGGAGGAGGAGGAGGAGGGGGAGGAGGAGGAGGAGGAGGAGGTGGGAGGCCCCTGGAGGAGGGTCCTGGCTGCTCCTCTGGCCAGTCAAAGGGCTGCCCCTGCCCCCCCTGGACAAGGGACAGCCCTCTGGATGGAGGAAGAGGATCCGTGGCCACAGCCGGAGCAGGGACGATGCCGGTTCCCTGCTCCAGCACGGTCCTCTCCCACCTCTTCTGCCGGCGGCTGAACCTGGACAAACAGAGACAGGTCGACATCAGGATGTTTCACTACAAGACGAATGCAAGTACAGACTCTGGCTCAGTGTCGGAGCTCTTACCACTGGGACAGAGTCCTCTGATTGAGCTCAAAGAGCTGAATCTCGGTCTGAGCCATCAGCCTCTGGCTCGCCAGCACCGTCTCCCTGATGGCCACGTAGTCGCCGTGGATGAGGGACCAGCGGGTCCTCGTGATCCCTCCCACGCGTGTGGCGGCAGGATGGAGACGGCAGAGCTCGCTGCAAACTGCCTCCACCAGGCGGCTGGCATCCGGCCAGTTTGCAGGGCCCGAGTTGAGTCCGAGTAGGCAGCTGGAGGTGAGACAGACGCTGTTATAATACGGCACACGGCAACAGAAGCACCAGAGCTGTTTCAAGTGAAACTCACCGCTGGAGACTTTCCTTCCCAGGACAGGAAGTGTTCTTCCCCTTTGCTGCCTTGAACCGCCCCTTGGACTGTCTGTCCTGGTATCTGGACGGGTAGACGACACGGCGCTTGTCCTGCTCTGGCAGGTGTTGCCAGAGCGCGATGAGTCTGTCTACCCGTCCCTCTCCGAGCCCCTGGAGACTCCTGGCTTCCACCAGGGCCCTGGCCAGCTTCAGGACATGCTGATATCCCGGCTGGCCCTCAGGACCCTGGACCTCCTCCTGAGGAGGAAATGGACAAGAAAAAGACTGTTGTGAACAAATAAAACCACACGATATTAAGAATGCTGTTTGCTTCTCCATCGTGTACATTTTCTGCAACACTGTACAATGTTTTTGTCTGTTAAAGTCAGCTGTGAGTGGGGTGGTTACCTCAGAATCTGAGGAGTTTTGCAGAGCAGGAGACCGGTTTCCAGAGGCTCTCGGAGAGTCAGGGGCGGCCGGACTCGATGGCTCAGACCTGGGTGCCTGACTTGGATCACCTGACTGGGATGCTGCAGTGCTGGCAGGGGTTTCTGGGGCAAAGACAAAGGGGTCCAGGACGTCCTCCTCAATGCCCTCATCCACCTCTTCCAGCTCGGTGACGGCAGCATCCTCATCCGGAGTGTCAGGGTCCAAGTTCAGTTCCTCAAACACGCTGCCCGTCTGCTGGTACAGGTACTCCAGACCGATGAGCTCCCCTGTGAACAAAGTCAACAGAAACTGCTGTAGATCTGTGTGTGTACCAAAGAGGAAAAAATGCCTGTTTCCCGTCATCTACCGGTGTACGCAGCGGGCTTGGTGAAATCCCTAACCATCGGACGACCAAGCACCCTTTGGCTCTTCAGGTTAAGGGCGTGTTTGAGGTGGCCACTGTAGGAGTGCAGAGGTTCTCTCTCAGCTGCATCCAGAGTCGCCGCTGCGCGGTCTTCGTTCCACCTCACCAGTCCGTCGACCAGGAACGCCTGAAAGTACTTGGCGCTAGCAGACGTCCCTAAGGGGAGACATTTGTTTGAATCCAAATCGGGTTCAAGCTCGTATGAAATGACATTTTTTTCCTGACGACAGACACGAGTGCACGTACCTGGGATGAACCGGTGGAGGTGGAGGTGGAAAGACTCCAGGGAGGCGGAGCCCCTGGCGCAGCGGTAGACTGGGAGACTGACCCCCCCTTTGGTCAGCCTGCCGGTCTGGGTGTACAGCTGGACACCGGGGGGGTCCTGAATGCAGCTGAGGTGGCACCTCTGCGTACTCCAGATGTCTTGGATGCGGAGAGCGTCCAGGAGCGGGATGTCCAGGGTGTTGCGTCCTGCGGGTCCGCCGAAGGTGTCCAGGAGGTCCTGTATGAGGAGCGTCGTCTCCACGGCCCCACGCGTCCTGCGCCGACAGTGGAGCCTCCACTCCTCCCTGGTGAGCCTCCGGATCACCTCGGCGTCCGTCAGTCCAACCATCCCGCCTCTCCCCTCCAGATCTGACCGCTTTGCCCTGATGAGACGGCGGGCATCTTCGGGGTCCACCTCGAAGATGCAGTAAGACAGCTGCCTCATGAAGGTGGGGTACAGCTCGTGGCTCTCGGTGGTGACACCTGACGCGAAGCGACGCATCAGGTGCCAGATGTCCAGGCGGACCACGAGCTGCGTCCACTCCTGTCAACACAGACAAAAGCACGTGTAATTATTGCCACACCCGTTTTCTGTGCAGCTGATGCGGCATCATTGTCAGCTGTAACGTAAATTCGTACCGAAAATAAGGCAGCCGTCTTTGACACGCCGTCTCTGTTGCAGCAGTCGCGGTCCACGTAAATGATCCGGGGGGGAGGCACCTCGGCGAGTCGGTACCGCCTCACCAATCCGGCCGCCATCCTGGACAGGCCCTCGGAGCCCTCGGAGCAGGTGAGGACGCTGATGAGGACCTGCCCGTGCTCGTTACCGACGTTGGTAACCCAGGCGGCCGTGTCAGTGGCGGTACCCGCGAGCTTCTTCGTCACCTGAACAGAACGGTTCATTTCAGTACACGGACAGAGCTGAGGTTTGCAGACAGCTGGGAGGAAAAGTCAAGTATTAAAGGTATAAAACCTTCTTAGTCGAGTCCATCTTCATAATGGACCCGAAGGTGGACGTGATCCTGCCCTTGTACTCCTCCAGCCGTGTCAGGATGTCGTAGCCGTACACCGTCAACAGCCAGACGGGCGATGGCACGGGTGCCATCTGGGGCGGTGACGGGAACGGCTCCGTCACGGCGGAGGGGGGCAGGAACGGCTCGCAGACGCCGAAGTACTGGATCGCTCTCCGCATCCAAGCGTCAGAGTGCTGCTCCCGCAGGGTGTTGTGCAGCCGAGTGGCACTGTTGCCCAGGGTGCGAGACCTCAGCTGGGCAATCACCCTCTGATCACAGGACAGCCTGCAAGAACCGGAGAGTCATGAGCACAAGAGCTGACACAGTTTTACACAAACCCGTGGCAGCTGCTTCTTACTTGTACGTCAGTACAGCCGGAAACTGGCAGCTGTAGGTGGGGGGCAGCTGCCGGATGATGTCCTGTGACCATCCCCCGACCTTCTTCTTACATCGACGGCACTCCAGGTACTCAGTGGCCATGAGGTACCAGCCGTCGATGTCCAGGACCCTCCGGATGGTCCTGTACAGCCCAGCCTTGGTCAGGGACCCGCTGCACAAAGGCTGGGGGCATGTCAGCTGCAGACGCCAGATCCTGTGAGGCATCCACAGGAACAGCCGACATGCAAAGAAGGGGTCGGGGGATGCGGGAGGTTGGCTGTAGATTGGCCGGGGTTGGGGAGGCTGCCACCAGAGGTTGAGCTCACCGATGAGCCGAGGCCTCCCCGAGCTGTCCCTGGAGAACAGCACCCGGCCAATCCACTCCTGCTGCTCTGATGACAGAGCCGAGCGCCACGACTGGGGCAACAGCTGGAGAGACAACATGCAGCAACTTCAACATCTGATCTCATCTACATCATTGACTATCAATACAGTCCCTGTCTTACATCTCACCTCAGCATCTCCAGCAGCAGCTCTGGATGGAAGGAGGTGGGGGCCAGACACCTCCTCCCTGGGCGCGGTGGCAGGAGACGGAGCGGTGGCACGAGACGCCTGCAGGCCTGAAGCTGCAAAAGAAATGCCAAGTTTGAATCCGCTTTAAACTCAGGCGTCTGCAGGTGCTGGAAGTAAAAGCGGGATGCTACTCGGGAGATGATGTTAGCAGAAGCTGATTTGATGACAAATGATTATTCACAATGCGCAGAGACAGGCGCAGGTGAGGAAGCCTTCAGGTGGTTGACTAGAGGGAAAAAGGCTGTTGTTTGTCTACAGGTGAGAAATGAGGATTTGGCAGGTGAGTAGAAGCGCAGGTTAGTAGATGCGCCCCAGTTAGTGATCAGTGAGTGAGCACAAACAATACGATTTTAGTTAACACAAACTTACTGTGTCTTCTATTTGTTTCCAAATAAGGTAAGTTTTTTTTTTTAAACAAATAGAATAAAACAAGAGAGAGAACAATTAACATCAATAACAATGTTTCTTTCATCAAAAATCTATTATGAAGGAAAGTTACTTACAGTCCTCAATGTCAACTACCGCCTGGACCATCTCTGCATCGGAGAGATCTCCAGGGGATCTCAGAGCTGGTCCAGAGGGTGCGGAGGGAGCTGCAAGTGGAATCAAACACTGAACTAACTCTACTTGTGAAATGTAGTGAACTAAAGGTGATTTTTCTTCCTACCAACTCACCGGGAAGTGCAGTTTTAGCTGAAGGCACCAGCTTCTTCAACTTCAACTGCATTTCCCTCACAGATAGAGAACGCCGCCCAGATACAAAAGCTGCAATTCTGAAACATAACAACACAAACTTCAACAGGCTTTCATGAGGGACGACATCCCCACCTACTATAGTTGGAAGTTTAGTAAATAAAAACGTACTGAGCTGCAGCCCTTGCAGTCGAAGCAGAGACAGATGCAGTGCTGCTGCTGCTGCTGCTGCTGCTGCTGCTGCTGCTGGTGCTGCTGGTGGAGGTGGCAGCAGCTGCAGTGGAGGTGGAGGTGGCAGCACTTGCCTTCTTCCTGTCTCTGCTCCGAACGTAGCGGACGGCGTTCTCCATCTGCGTGCCTGGAGCTGGCATCTTCCTCCGCAGGTAGTTGACAAATCTGTGCAGATGAGACCACATGTCAGGGGAATCAGTTACAACAACACACTTGTGCTAAACAGAAGATTATTACGCCCAATAGAGCTCTGATACCGGATCTTTTTCGGCTCCTCCGACTCATACAGGCTCTGCAGGGTCTCGAATTTAAAGTCCCCGCAGCCAACAAGGGCTTGTCCCTCCTGACCGGGCTGGAGGGACCTCTCGTGCGCCTCCTCAACCGCACGGTGGAACCTGACTGCCTCCACAAAGTCAGGGTAGGTTGAGGAGTAACACACGAGAGCGTCCTGCAAAGAGACAAGGTTCTGCTGTAACTAATCCATTTACATTTCAGTTATGAGCATTTGTTGCTTATATGTGTTTTAATGGTTTCATTAACACGGTATTACCGTTTACTCACTGACAACATGAGAGTGGTTGAGAGACACTACCTTGTTGGCCATCAGCGGGGACTGAGATGCCGTCCGCTCACGCTCCTTCTGGTGGGAGGAGACCAGGTTGACGGCGTAGCCAACGTCGTTCTCCAGAAGCCAGTGGAAGCTCTGGCCCTGGTACCGGCCGAACTGGAGCCTGGATCGGCTCAGTACCAGGCCGACGTTGGAGCCGTCACCCCCCTCCCTGGCCACGTAGCTCCGGGCATCAGCCTCCACCTCCTCCGCAGCCTTGGCCCTGGTGCCCGTTTTGGTGGGGCCCAAGGCTTGAGCCGCATTGGAGGCCTTAAGGACGAGGGTCCCGTTAGGGGCCCTCCTAAAGACCGGGTGTTCGGTCTGGACCAGGAAAGCAGAGTGAAATGTACAACTTTAATCACATAAGAATGAAGGAGAGAGAGAGAGAATGATGCCTGAATAAAACACAACTTACAATCACTGTTGCTGCCATTTTACAGTTTAGACTGGAAAGGAGCAGACGACAGTGATGTCACAGTCAGATATTGATCAGTGAAAACAGCGCGCATGACGATAATAAGAAAGACAAGTTTTTAGTTGCTTTCAGTGTCCACAGTCAAGCTTAAGTTGTCGGCCCTCAAGTGTTTTATTTTGCTTAATAAATTTTGCGCGTCGCAATCTTAAGTTGTCGGCCCTAAAGTGTTTTATTTTGCTTAATTGACGGTGCGCGTCGCCGCGTACCCTACGCCGTAGGCTCTGCGTCGATTTAAAGCTCTGCGTCGAAATACGCGGAACCATAAATCAGTTATCAACGTGAATGTCACGGTGGAAACGTTAATATCGTACTAATATATAACAATAATGTAATGCTAGTACCATATTTACCATGCCCGTTGATATGAAAACGGGAAAGTACGAGCTAAAAGGTTAAATACCCAATTAATCAAGTGTTACATTGTAAAAAACAGTGTCCTGTTCTAAATAAACTGAAGCCTTTTAGCCGGCCCAAACTCGGTCATTTTACAATATAAAGTTGGAAAAACACCACAGTTACTGAGGTCATGTTTCACCAACTAGTTTAAAGTTTAGTATTGTATATATCCTTACTTACCCCACGACGAGATGAGAATGACGAGAAGGGGTGGGGAAACCCCTAAGTGAAGCCAGAAATTCGGGCTCTGATTGGTCAACAAAACTTGAAACAAATTCGGGCTCTGATTGGTGGACTCAAGCTTGATTCTCAAACTTGAAACAACCCGGGCCTGTGATTGGCTGGAGGAACTTGGAACAAAACTTGGAACAAAACTTGGAACAATGAAACAGAGAGGAAGGCTCTCCCGGTTGCGCGAGGGACCCTGCCCGTTCTTCTCTGTGGGGGGTGGCGGTGGGCAGCGGGGGTCGGCGGGGTCAACGGGGCAGACGCGCCCGATTCGGTGAAATGTCGCCATCTGCTGGACGAAAAAATGCACCGCAACAACAAACGGGTCACGGATCATGGATAAAACAGATCGGCGGTTCCCAACCCCCCCAGGCTAATTAGGACCAGGAATTATTATTTTTATTAAATCTTTATTTCAGACCCAAGGGGATCCATATCACCATAAAAGCAGAATAAGATAATAAAAACAAAGACAGAATAAAAAACAAACAAACACAAAATACAAAGTACAGAGCTTTCCCCACTATTCAGTGTAGGCTTGCATACAAACATGTTCTAAAATGGTTCCACAGTCTGGACGAAAATCTTACAGAACTGCGTACAGGATTAACCAACACATTAATAAGTTCATTCTCTGATTCTGACGCCCTACACATAAATCTGTGCATCAGATTGCGCAGAACCGCAGAGCAGGTGGGTACCCCGACACTAACAAACATATGGTTTGCACTGGAGCTTCTTGGGGCTCTCAACAGTAGCCTCATGCTGTCATTATAAGCTACTGTGAGCTTTCTTATACTACCTTGTTTGTAGCGGCACCACAGGTGGGCTGTGTACAAAGGTGTGCAATATGCTTTAAACAATGCAATTTTTACAGATTACGACGCTGCCTGTACATATCTTTATCATCAGACAAGTCATTAACAATAATATGCCCCAAATACTTGATCTCGCTGCACACACTGAGTGCAGTACCAGACAGATGGAAGTCAGGGAAGGTTGACTGTCTGTCTTCTCTGCTTCTAATAATCATAACTTTACTCTTACCAGCATTGTACTTTATGTCAAAGTCAGCACCATACTGTGTGCACGTTCTCAATAGCTGTTGGAGACCAGCACTGTAAGGGCTGAAGATGACCAGGTCGTCTGCATACATAAAGTGATTAATTAGTAGGTCACCAACTCTACAGCCTGTACCACATGTATTCAACATCAGAGACAAATCATTCATGTACACATTAAAAAGAAAGGGAGACAGGATTCCGCCCTGGCGGACACCATTGGTCACATGGAAGGGATCAGATGTTACATTCCCCCATCTCACTCGCATTGTCTGATGAGAGTACCAGTAGACCAGGATTCTTTTTTTTTTTTTTTTTTTTTTTTTTTTAAAGATTTTTTGGGCTCTAGTGGCCCTTTATTGAAGATGCAGACTGGAAAGGGGTAGAGAGAGAGAACGGGGATGACATGCAGCAAAGGTGCGCAGGCCGGGATTCGAACCTGCGACCGCTGCAGGAGGACTGTAGCCTCAGTACATGAGCCGCTGCTTAACCCACTGCACCACCGAGCAGCCCGTAGACCAGGATTCTAATTAAAAAACCAGGGACCCCACTTTTAGACAATTTCAAAAATAATTTCACATGATTAACATGGTCAAATGCTTTAGAAGCATCAATGAAGCACAAGAACATGGTAGAGTTATGACTATTATATTTCTCTAAGATTTCCTTTAGTGCAAAAATACATAGATCAGTGCCATGCTTTTGTTTAAAACCAAACTGGTTGTCTGTAGACATGATGACATTAGAATTAGAATCAGGTGTGATGATGAACACACCTGATTCTAATTAAAGGTCCTAATTAGCTTGTCACCAAGATCTGCACACCTCTGTCGATGACACACGTACTTTTATCACGGTGTGCTGAAGCAGGGAAACATCTAAAACATGCAGGACAACCAGGATTGAGAATCACTGATATAAACCACGTTATGTGTTAATACGTTATATTAAATGTGTTTCTCTTTCAGATACGTGGGCCCGCCCGGAGAACAACCAGACGACAAGAATCTGTCCTCTCTGGATAGTAAAGCTGCAAAAAATAAATGATATCTATAAATAAACCAGATCCTGCTTCCACTCTGTCATCCTGGTCATTTGGTGTTTTGTTCTTGTTATCTTATAATTAAGAATAATAAGGTTTTTCTCAATGGGATCTCATCTGTTCCAGTCATGTAATCAACAATCATTTCAAGTGGATAAGCAAACTATATTTATGTATATTTTAACAAGGAATGAGACAAAGATTCAAGGTTGAAAGAGAAACAAGGCACATTTATTAAAAACAAGACACATTTTAAACAAATATATACAATTATGTACAAACTATATTCAATTCAATTCAATCCAATGTTATTTATATAGCGTCTAATACAACAGATGTTGTCTCTAGACGCTTTCAAGAGATCCAGAACATGAACATAAACATAAACCCCCGAGCAATTATTACATAAACAATGGCAGGTAAAAACTCCCCTAGTGGGAGAAAAACCTTAAGCCAAACAGTGGCAAGGAAAACTCCCCTTTAGGAGGGAAGAAACCTTGAGCAGGACCAGGCTCATAAGGGGGGACCCTCCTGCCGAAGGCCAGACTGGGGGAGTCGGGGACGTCCCTGAAGGACCTGCGGTAGCGTTCCTTCTTGCAGCACGGGTGGAGCAGTCTTTGGCTGAAGGAGCTGCTGATGCTCCCACAGTGTCATGTAGGGGGGGGGGAGGGGTTGTTCATGATGGAGTTCAGCTTGACCAGCATCCTCCTCTCACCCACCTCCTCGGCAGAGTCCAGAGCACAACCAAGAACCGAGCCAGTCCTCCTGACCAGTCAGTTCAGTCTCTTCCTCTCTCTCTCCGAGCTCCATCAGCTCCATCAGACCATTGCATAGGAGATAGCAGACGCTACCACAGAGTCATAGAAAGTCCTTAGGAGCTCCTTGCACACACCAAAGGACCTCAGTCTCCTCAGCAGGTGGAGTCGACTCTGGCCCTTCTTGTACAGGGCGTTGGTGTCGTGTGACCAGTCCAGTTTGTTGTTGAGGTGAACACCCAGGTACTCGTACTCCTCCAGGTAACACCCAGGTACTCGTACTCCTCCAGGTAACACCCAGGTACTTGTACTCCTCCAGGTAACACCCAGGTACTTGTACTCCTCCAGGTAACACCCAGGTACTTGTAATCCTCCAGGTAACACCCAGGTACTTGTAATCCTCCAGGTAACACCCAGGTACTTGTACTCCTCCAGGTAACACCCAGGTACTCGTACTCCTCCAGGTAACACCCAGGTACTTGTACTCCTCCAGGTAACACCCAGGTACTTGTACTCCTCCAGGTAACACCCAGGTACTTGTAATCCTCCAGGTAACACCCAGGTACTTGTACTCCTCCAGGTAACACCCAGGTACTTGTACTCCTCCAGGTAACACCCAGGTACTTGTAATCCTCCAGGTAACACCCAGGTACTTGTAATCCTCCACCGTTTCAATGTTCAGCCCAGGTGGAAGCAGCAGTGGGATGACCGGGGATGGGGGGGGGGGCCGGGAACGCAGGCCAGAACGCAGCTCCCGAGGCTCCGACCTGCAAAAAAGGTT
Organism: Cololabis saira; assembly: GCF_033807715.1. Lineage (NCBI taxonomy): Eukaryota > Metazoa > Chordata > Actinopteri > Beloniformes > Belonidae > Cololabis > Cololabis saira. The sequence continues at coordinate 8,338,424 of NC_084604.1, read as the reverse complement.
GAAAGAGAAACAAGGCGCATTTATTAAAAACAAGACACGTTATAAACAAATATATACATTTATGTACAAACTATATACAACAAAAAAACTATATACAAACACCTCCTCATTCTTTCTTCTTCATCTCCTCCTTCCAGTCCGCCACAGACTTGCCACCAGCAGCAGCGCAGTACGACGTGCCCCCAATGCGTGTGTGGCCCGTTGCCAGCGTTTTGGGCTGGCCACACTGGGAGCACGTGTACTGCACGATGGTTTTTCTCGTTTTTGCTGCTGGTGCTTCTCCTGCGGCGGCTGCAGCCTCGGCTGCCTTCCTCCTCCTGTAGGCCGTGGTCCTGGACACGGCCGGTGTAGGAGGAGGCAGCGGAACCCCTGGAGGAGGAGGAGGAGGAGGAGGGGGAGGAGGAGGAGGAGGAGGAGGTGGGAGGCCCCTGGAGGAGGGTCCTGGCTGCTCCTCTGGCCAGTCAAAGGGCTGCCCCTGCCCCCCCTGGACAAGGGACAGCCCTCTGGATGGAGGAAGAGGATCCGTGGCCACAGCCGGAGCAGGGACGATGCCGGTTCCCTGCTCCAGCACGGTCCTCTCCCACCTCTTCTGCCGGCGGCTGAACCTGGACAAACAGAGACAGGTCGACATCAGGATGTTTCACTACAAGACGAATGCAAGTACAGACTCTGGCTCAGTGTCGGAGCTCTTACCACTGGGACAGAGTCCTCTGATTGAGCTCAAAGAGCTGAATCTCGGTCTGAGCCATCAGCCTCTGGCTCGCCAGCACCGTCTCCCTGATGGCCACGTAGTCGCCGTGGATGAGGGACCAGCGGGTCCTCGTGATCCCTCCCACGCGTGTGGCGGCAGGATGGAGACGGCAGAGCTCGCTGCAAACTGCCTCCACCAGGCGGCTGGCATCCGGCCAGTTTGCAGGGCCCGAGTTGAGTCCGAGTAGGCAGCTGGAGGTGAGACAGACGCTGTTATAATACGGCACACGGCAACAGAAGCACCAGAGCTGTTTCAAGTGAAACTCACCGCTGGAGACTTTCCTTCCCAGGACAGGAAGTGTTCTTCCCCTTTGCTGCCTTGAACCGCCCCTTGGACTGTCTGTCCTGGTATCTGGACGGGTAGACGACACGGCGCTTGTCCTGCTCTGGCAGGTGTTGCCAGAGCGCGATGAGTCTGTCTACCCGTCCCTCTCCGAGCCCCTGGAGACTCCTGGCTTCCACCAGGGCCCTGGCCAGCTTCAGGACATGCTGATATCCCGGCTGGCCCTCAGGACCCTGGACCTCCTCCTGAGGAGGAAATGGACAAGAAAAAGACTGTTGTGAACAAATAAAACCACACGATATTAAGAATGCTGTTTGCTTCTCCATCGTGTACATTTTCTGCAACACTGTACAATGTTTTTGTCTGTTAAAGTCAGCTGTGAGTGGGGTGGTTACCTCAGAATCTGAGGAGTTTTGCAGAGCAGGAGACCGGTTTCCAGAGGCTCTCGGAGAGTCAGGGGCGGCCGGACTCGATGGCTCAGACCTGGGTGCCTGACTTGGATCACCTGACTGGGATGCTGCAGTGCTGGCAGGGGTTTCTGGGGCAAAGACAAAGGGGTCCAGGACGTCCTCCTCAATGCCCTCATCCACCTCTTCCAGCTCGGTGACGGCAGCATCCTCATCCGGAGTGTCAGGGTCCAAGTTCAGTTCCTCAAACACGCTGCCCGTCTGCTGGTACAGGTACTCCAGACCGATGAGCTCCCCTGTGAACAAAGTCAACAGAAACTGCTGTAGATCTGTGTGTGTACCAAAGAGGAAAAAATGCCTGTTTCCCGTCATCTACCGGTGTACGCAGCGGGCTTGGTGAAATCCCTAACCATCGGACGACCAAGCACCCTTTGGCTCTTCAGGTTAAGGGCGTGTTTGAGGTGGCCACTGTAGGAGTGCAGAGGTTCTCTCTCAGCTGCATCCAGAGTCGCCGCTGCGCGGTCTTCGTTCCACCTCACCAGTCCGTCGACCAGGAACGCCTGAAAGTACTTGGCGCTAGCAGACGTCCCTAAGGGGAGACATTTGTTTGAATCCAAATCGGGTTCAAGCTCGTATGAAATGACATTTTTTTCCTGACGACAGACACGAGTGCACGTACCTGGGATGAACCGGTGGAGGTGGAGGTGGAAAGACTCCAGGGAGGCGGAGCCCCTGGCGCAGCGGTAGACTGGGAGACTGACCCCCCCTTTGGTCAGCCTGCCGGTCTGGGTGTACAGCTGGACACCGGGGGGGTCCTGAATGCAGCTGAGGTGGCACCTCTGCGTACTCCAGATGTCTTGGATGCGGAGAGCGTCCAGGAGCGGGATGTCCAGGGTGTTGCGTCCTGCGGGTCCGCCGAAGGTGTCCAGGAGGTCCTGTATGAGGAGCGTCGTCTCCACGGCCCCACGCGTCCTGCGCCGACAGTGGAGCCTCCACTCCTCCCTGGTGAGCCTCCGGATCACCTCGGCGTCCGTCAGTCCAACCATCCCGCCTCTCCCCTCCAGATCTGACCGCTTTGCCCTGATGAGACGGCGGGCATCTTCGGGGTCCACCTCGAAGATGCAGTAAGACAGCTGCCTCATGAAGGTGGGGTACAGCTCGTGGCTCTCGGTGGTGACACCTGACGCGAAGCGACGCATCAGGTGCCAGATGTCCAGGCGGACCACGAGCTGCGTCCACTCCTGTCAACACAGACAAAAGCACGTGTAATTATTGCCACACCCGTTTTCTGTGCAGCTGATGCGGCATCATTGTCAGCTGTAACGTAAATTCGTACCGAAAATAAGGCAGCCGTCTTTGACACGCCGTCTCTGTTGCAGCAGTCGCGGTCCACGTAAATGATCCGGGGGGGAGGCACCTCGGCGAGTCGGTACCGCCTCACCAATCCGGCCGCCATCCTGGACAGGCCCTCGGAGCCCTCGGAGCAGGTGAGGACGCTGATGAGGACCTGCCCGTGCTCGTTACCGACGTTGGTAACCCAGGCGGCCGTGTCAGTGGCGGTACCCGCGAGCTTCTTCGTCACCTGAACAGAACGGTTCATTTCAGTACACGGACAGAGCTGAGGTTTGCAGACAGCTGGGAGGAAAAGTCAAGTATTAAAGGTATAAAACCTTCTTAGTCGAGTCCATCTTCATAATGGACCCGAAGGTGGACGTGATCCTGCCCTTGTACTCCTCCAGCCGTGTCAGGATGTCGTAGCCGTACACCGTCAACAGCCAGACGGGCGATGGCACGGGTGCCATCTGGGGCGGTGACGGGAACGGCTCCGTCACGGCGGAGGGGGGCAGGAACGGCTCGCAGACGCCGAAGTACTGGATCGCTCTCCGCATCCAAGCGTCAGAGTGCTGCTCCCGCAGGGTGTTGTGCAGCCGAGTGGCACTGTTGCCCAGGGTGCGAGACCTCAGCTGGGCAATCACCCTCTGATCACAGGACAGCCTGCAAGAACCGGAGAGTCATGAGCACAAGAGCTGACACAGTTTTACACAAACCCGTGGCAGCTGCTTCTTACTTGTACGTCAGTACAGCCGGAAACTGGCAGCTGTAGGTGGGGGGCAGCTGCCGGATGATGTCCTGTGACCATCCCCCGACCTTCTTCTTACATCGACGGCACTCCAGGTACTCAGTGGCCATGAGGTACCAGCCGTCGATGTCCAGGACCCTCCGGATGGTCCTGTACAGCCCAGCCTTGGTCAGGGACCCGCTGCACAAAGGCTGGGGGCATGTCAGCTGCAGACGCCAGATCCTGTGAGGCATCCACAGGAACAGCCGACATGCAAAGAAGGGGTCGGGGGATGCGGGAGGTTGGCTGTAGATTGGCCGGGGTTGGGGAGGCTGCCACCAGAGGTTGAGCTCACCGATGAGCCGAGGCCTCCCCGAGCTGTCCCTGGAGAACAGCACCCGGCCAATCCACTCCTGCTGCTCTGATGACAGAGCCGAGCGCCACGACTGGGGCAACAGCTGGAGAGACAACATGCAGCAACTTCAACATCTGATCTCATCTACATCATTGACTATCAATACAGTCCCTGTCTTACATCTCACCTCAGCATCTCCAGCAGCAGCTCTGGATGGAAGGAGGTGGGGGCCAGACACCTCCTCCCTGGGCGCGGTGGCAGGAGACGGAGCGGTGGCACGAGACGCCTGCAGGCCTGAAGCTGCAAAAGAAATGCCAAGTTTGAATCCGCTTTAAACTCAGGCGTCTGCAGGTGCTGGAAGTAAAAGCGGGATGCTACTCGGGAGATGATGTTAGCAGAAGCTGATTTGATGACAAATGATTATTCACAATGCGCAGAGACAGGCGCAGGTGAGGAAGCCTTCAGGTGGTTGACTAGAGGGAAAAAGGCTGTTGTTTGTCTACAGGTGAGAAATGAGGATTTGGCAGGTGAGTAGAAGCGCAGGTTAGTAGATGCGCCCCAGTTAGTGATCAGTGAGTGAGCACAAACAATACGATTTTAGTTAACACAAACTTACTGTGTCTTCTATTTGTTTCCAAATAAGGTAAGTTTTTTTTTTTAAACAAATAGAATAAAACAAGAGAGAGAACAATTAACATCAATAACAATGTTTCTTTCATCAAAAATCTATTATGAAGGAAAGTTACTTACAGTCCTCAATGTCAACTACCGCCTGGACCATCTCTGCATCGGAGAGATCTCCAGGGGATCTCAGAGCTGGTCCAGAGGGTGCGGAGGGAGCTGCAAGTGGAATCAAACACTGAACTAACTCTACTTGTGAAATGTAGTGAACTAAAGGTGATTTTTCTTCCTACCAACTCACCGGGAAGTGCAGTTTTAGCTGAAGGCACCAGCTTCTTCAACTTCAACTGCATTTCCCTCACAGATAGAGAACGCCGCCCAGATACAAAAGCTGCAATTCTGAAACATAACAACACAAACTTCAACAGGCTTTCATGAGGGACGACATCCCCACCTACTATAGTTGGAAGTTTAGTAAATAAAAACGTACTGAGCTGCAGCCCTTGCAGTCGAAGCAGAGACAGATGCAGTGCTGCTGCTGCTGCTGCTGCTGCTGCTGCTGCTGCTGGTGCTGCTGGTGGAGGTGGCAGCAGCTGCAGTGGAGGTGGAGGTGGCAGCACTTGCCTTCTTCCTGTCTCTGCTCCGAACGTAGCGGACGGCGTTCTCCATCTGCGTGCCTGGAGCTGGCATCTTCCTCCGCAGGTAGTTGACAAATCTGTGCAGATGAGACCACATGTCAGGGGAATCAGTTACAACAACACACTTGTGCTAAACAGAAGATTATTACGCCCAATAGAGCTCTGATACCGGATCTTTTTCGGCTCCTCCGACTCATACAGGCTCTGCAGGGTCTCGAATTTAAAGTCCCCGCAGCCAACAAGGGCTTGTCCCTCCTGACCGGGCTGGAGGGACCTCTCGTGCGCCTCCTCAACCGCACGGTGGAACCTGACTGCCTCCACAAAGTCAGGGTAGGTTGAGGAGTAACACACGAGAGCGTCCTGCAAAGAGACAAGGTTCTGCTGTAACTAATCCATTTACATTTCAGTTATGAGCATTTGTTGCTTATATGTGTTTTAATGGTTTCATTAACACGGTATTACCGTTTACTCACTGACAACATGAGAGTGGTTGAGAGACACTACCTTGTTGGCCATCAGCGGGGACTGAGATGCCGTCCGCTCACGCTCCTTCTGGTGGGAGGAGACCAGGTTGACGGCGTAGCCAACGTCGTTCTCCAGAAGCCAGTGGAAGCTCTGGCCCTGGTACCGGCCGAACTGGAGCCTGGATCGGCTCAGTACCAGGCCGACGTTGGAGCCGTCACCCCCCTCCCTGGCCACGTAGCTCCGGGCATCAGCCTCCACCTCCTCCGCAGCCTTGGCCCTGGTGCCCGTTTTGGTGGGGCCCAAGGCTTGAGCCGCATTGGAGGCCTTAAGGACGAGGGTCCCGTTAGGGGCCCTCCTAAAGACCGGGTGTTCGGTCTGGACCAGGAAAGCAGAGTGAAATGTACAACTTTAATCACATAAGAATGAAGGAGAGAGAGAGAGAATGATGCCTGAATAAAACACAACTTACAATCACTGTTGCTGCCATTTTACAGTTTAGACTGGAAAGGAGCAGACGACAGTGATGTCACAGTCAGATATTGATCAGTGAAAACAGCGCGCATGACGATAATAAGAAAGACAAGTTTTTAGTTGCTTTCAGTGTCCACAGTCAAGCTTAAGTTGTCGGCCCTCAAGTGTTTTATTTTGCTTAATAAATTTTGCGCGTCGCAATCTTAAGTTGTCGGCCCTAAAGTGTTTTATTTTGCTTAATTGACGGTGCGCGTCGCCGCGTACCCTACGCCGTAGGCTCTGCGTCGATTTAAAGCTCTGCGTCGAAATACGCGGAACCATAAATCAGTTATCAACGTGAATGTCACGGTGGAAACGTTAATATCGTACTAATATATAACAATAATGTAATGCTAGTACCATATTTACCATGCCCGTTGATATGAAAACGGGAAAGTACGAGCTAAAAGGTTAAATACCCAATTAATCAAGTGTTACATTGTAAAAAACAGTGTCCTGTTCTAAATAAACTGAAGCCTTTTAGCCGGCCCAAACTCGGTCATTTTACAATATAAAGTTGGAAAAACACCACAGTTACTGAGGTCATGTTTCACCAACTAGTTTAAAGTTTAGTATTGTATATATCCTTACTTACCCCACGACGAGATGAGAATGACGAGAAGGGGTGGGGAAACCCCTAAGTGAAGCCAGAAATTCGGGCTCTGATTGGTCAACAAAACTTGAAACAAATTCGGGCTCTGATTGGTGGACTCAAGCTTGATTCTCAAACTTGAAACAACCCGGGCCTGTGATTGGCTGGAGGAACTTGGAACAAAACTTGGAACAAAACTTGGAACAATGAAACAGAGAGGAAGGCTCTCCCGGTTGCGCGAGGATGACACGCAAATTCGTGAAGCGTTCCTCATTTTTCCTTTTGATATGTCCACCGACTCAAATATAGTTTTATATTAAAGTCGGTGGACCGTCTGAGACCATCTGACCTGAGTTTAATGGCAGATTTTAGCTAGAATGTTCCCTCAGTTACAAGAATCCATAATCTTTCTCCAAAGAAAAGAAAATCTTCATCACAGAGCCTTTTTCACAATCCTTTCATATAAACCATGTTATGGTTTTATCTATCTTTATCCTGTCCTGCATTTTTTCGTCCAGCAGATGGCGACATTTCCCCGAATCGGGCGCGTCTCCCCCGCTGTCGTCTGCTCCTTTCCAGTCCAAACTGTATAATGGCAGCAAGAATGATCCTAAGTTGTGTTTTATTGCAGTCATCGTTCTCTCTCTCCTTCATTCTTATGTGATTTAAAGGCACCCAGGTCTGAGCCATCGGGTCCAGCCGCCCCTGACTCTCCCAGAGCCTCTGGAACCCTCCGGAAACCTCTGGAAACCTCTGGAAACCTCTGGAAACCTCTGGAAACCAGTCCCCTGACTCTCCCAGAGCCTCTGGAAACCGGTCTCCTGCTCCGCAGCATCCTCAGATTCTGAGGTAGCCACCGCACTCACAGCTGACTTAACAGACAAAAAACATTGTGCAGTGGTGCAGAAGATCTACACCATTGAGGCGAGGCAAGTTTATTTCAACACAAGGTCATTCAAAGAGCTTTACATCAACATTAAAAGCGGCAAGACACAATTAAACAGTAAATAATAAAATGAAATAACATGATAAGAAAAGAGGTAAAATAATAGAAAGCACAAGTTGTTAAAAAGTAAGGACAGTAGAGTACAGCAGGTACATCTCATTCTCACAATGGCAAGAATTGCCTTTCTATACGGTCAAAAGGTACAAAGACCGGGTGAAATATAGTATTACGAGAAGCAAACGGCATTCTTAATATCGTGTGATTTGTGGCTTCTTCCGGTTTTATTTGTTCACAACACTCTTTTTCTCGTTCATTTCCTCCTCGGGAGGAGGTCCGGCGTCCTGACGTCCAGCCGGGATTTCATCGTGTCCCGGTGGAGGCCGTTTGCAGCAGCTCTGCCGTCTCCATCCTGCCGCCACACGCGTGGGAGGGATCGCGAGGACCCGCTGGTCCCTCATCCAGAAGATCATGGAGACCTGCTGGACAGGAAAAGACAAAAAAAACATGATGTTCTGTATATAAATGTATAGTTTTTTTTTTATAATTTGTATATAATTTGTTTTTATTTTGTATATAAATGTATATATTTGTTCATCGTGTGTGTATTGGTTTTCTTTTTGTATTAATAAATGTGGCTCGTTTCACTTTCAACCTTGAATCTTTGTCTCATTCCTTGTTAAATTATACATACTTATACATACAAGATTATCCACTTGAAATGATTGTTAATTACATGACTGGAACAGGTGAGATCCCATTGAAAAAAAACCTCAGGGAATACCTTTAATTGTTCTTGTTATAAATAACATAAATAACAACAACTGGAGTAAGCAGCCAAAACAGGATCTGGTTTATTTATATATATATACACTGCCATTTATTTTTGCAGCTCTACTATCCACAGAGGACAGATTCTCGGCAGGTGTGTCGTCTGGTTGTTCTTTCGTGCCCACGTATCTGAAAGAGAAACACATTTAATATAAACCATGTTATGGTTTTATCCTTATCCTCGGGGCAGGCAGGGCACACTGTCCTGCATGCTTTACTTATTTCCCTTCATCATCACACACCTGATTCTAATTAATGTTCCTAATTTGCCTGGGTTGGGAACCGCTCATCTGTTTTATACATATATATGCATATATACGCAGCCCCCACAGAGAAAATTGGGCAGGGTCCCGCGCGAGGGACCCTGCCCGTTCTTCTCTGTGGGGGGTGGCGGTGGGCAGCGGGGGTCGGCGGGGTCAACGGGGCAGACGCGCCCGATTCGGTGAAATGTCGCCATCTGCTGGACGAAAAAATGCACCGCAACAACAAACGGGTCACGGATCATGGATAAAACAGATCGGCGGTTCCCAACCCCCCCAGGCTAATTAGGACCAGGAATTATTATTTTTATTAAATCTTTATTTCAGACCCAAGGGGATCCATATCACCATAAAAGCAGAATAAGATAATAAAAACAAAGACAGAATAAAAAACAAACAAACACAAAATACAAAGTACAGAGCTTTCCCCACTATTCAGTGTAGGCTTGCATACAAACATGTTCTAAAATGGTTCCACAGTCTGGACGAAAATCTTACAGAACTGCGTACAGGATTAACCAACACATTAATAAGTTCATTCTCTGATTCTGACGCCCTACACATAAATCTGTGCATCAGATTGCGCAGAACCGCAGAGCAGGTGGGTACCCCGACACTAACAAACATATGGTTTGCACTGGAGCTTCTTGGGGCTCTCAACAGTAGCCTCATGCTGTCATTATAAGCTACTGTGAGCTTTCTTATACTACCTTGTTTGTAGCGGCACCACAGGTGGGCTGTGTACAAAGGTGTGCAATATGCTTTAAACAATGCAATTTTTACAGATTACGACGCTGCCTGTACATATCTTTATCATCAGACAAGTCATTAACAATAATATGCCCCAAATACTTGATCTCGCTGCACACACTGAGTGCAGTACCAGACAGATGGAAGTCAGGGAAGGTTGACTGTCTGTCTTCTCTGCTTCTAATAATCATAACTTTACTCTTACCAGCATTGTACTTTATGTCAAAGTCAGCACCATACTGTGTGCACGTTCTCAATAGCTGTTGGAGACCAGCACTGTAAGGGCTGAAGATGACCAGGTCGTCTGCATACATAAAGTGATTAATTAGTAGGTCACCAACTCTACAGCCTGTACCACATGTATTCAACATCAGAGACAAATCATTCATGTACACATTAAAAAGAAAGGGAGACAGGATTCCGCCCTGGCGGACACCATTGGTCACATGGAAGGGATCAGATGTTACATTCCCCCATCTCACTCGCATTGTCTGATGAGAGTACCAGTAGACCAGGATTCTTTTTTTTTTTTTTTTTTTTTTTTTTTTTAAAGATTTTTTGGGCTCTAGTGGCCCTTTATTGAAGATGCAGACTGGAAAGGGGTAGAGAGAGAGAACGGGGATGACATGCAGCAAAGGTGCGCAGGCCGGGATTCGAACCTGCGACCGCTGCAGGAGGACTGTAGCCTCAGTACATGAGCCGCTGCTTAACCCACTGCACCACCGAGCAGCCCGTAGACCAGGATTCTAATTAAAAAACCAGGGACCCCACTTTTAGACAATTTCAAAAATAATTTCACATGATTAACATGGTCAAATGCTTTAGAAGCATCAATGAAGCACAAGAACATGGTAGAGTTATGACTATTATATTTCTCTAAGATTTCCTTTAGTGCAAAAATACATAGATCAGTGCCATGCTTTTGTTTAAAACCAAACTGGTTGTCTGTAGACATGATGACATTAGAATTAGAATCAGGTGTGATGATGAACACACCTGATTCTAATTAAAGGTCCTAATTAGCTTGTCACCAAGATCTGCACACCTCTGTCGATGACACACGTACTTTTATCACGGTGTGCTGAAGCAGGGAAACATCTAAAACATGCAGGACAACCAGGATTGAGAATCACTGATATAAACCACGTTATGTGTTAATACGTTATATTAAATGTGTTTCTCTTTCAGATACGTGGGCCCGCCCGGAGAACAACCAGACGACAAGAATCTGTCCTCTCTGGATAGTAAAGCTGCAAAAAATAAATGATATCTATAAATAAACCAGATCCTGCTTCCACTCTGTCATCCTGGTCATTTGGTGTTTTGTTCTTGTTATCTTATAATTAAGAATAATAAGGTTTTTCTCAATGGGATCTCATCTGTTCCAGTCATGTAATCAACAATCATTTCAAGTGGATAAGCAAACTATATTTATGTATATTTTAACAAGGAATGAGACAAAGATTCAAGGTTGAAAGAGAAACAAGGCACATTTATTAAAAACAAGACACATTTTAAACAAATATATACAATTATGTACAAACTATATTCAATTCAATTCAATCCAATGTTATTTATATAGCGTCTAATACAACAGATGTTGTCTCTAGACGCTTTCAAGAGATCCAGAACATGAACATAAACATAAACCCCCGAGCAATTATTACATAAACAATGGCAGGTAAAAACTCCCCTAGTGGGAGAAAAACCTTAAGCCAAACAGTGGCAAGGAAAACTCCCCTTTAGGAGGGAAGAAACCTTGAGCAGGACCAGGCTCATAAGGGGGGACCCTCCTGCCGAAGGCCAGACTGGGGGAGTCGGGGACGTCCCTGAAGGACCTGCGGTAGCGTTCCTTCTTGCAGCACGGGTGGAGCAGTCTTTGGCTGAAGGAGCTGCTGATGCTCCCACAGTGTCATGTAGGGGGGGGGGAGGGGTTGTTCATGATGGAGTTCAGCTTGACCAGCATCCTCCTCTCACCCACCTCCTCGGCAGAGTCCAGAGCACAACCAAGAACCGAGCCAGTCCTCCTGACCAGTCAGTTCAGTCTCTTCCTCTCTCTCTCCGAGCTCCATCAGCTCCATCAGACCATTGCATAGGAGATAGCAGACGCTACCACAGAGTCATAGAAAGTCCTTAGGAGCTCCTTGCACACACCAAAGGACCTCAGTCTCCTCAGCAGGTGGAGTCGACTCTGGCCCTTCTTGTACAGGGCGTTGGTGTCGTGTGACCAGTCCAGTTTGTTGTTGAGGTGAACACCCAGGTACTCGTACTCCTCCAGGTAACACCCAGGTACTCGTACTCCTCCAGGTAACACCCAGGTACTTGTACTCCTCCAGGTAACACCCAGGTACTTGTACTCCTCCAGGTAACACCCAGGTACTTGTAATCCTCCAGGTAACACCCAGGTACTTGTAATCCTCCAGGTAACACCCAGGTACTTGTACTCCTCCAGGTAACACCCAGGTACTCGTACTCCTCCAGGTAACACCCAGGTACTTGTACTCCTCCAGGTAACACCCAGGTACTTGTACTCCTCCAGGTAACACCCAGGTACTTGTAATCCTCCAGGTAACACCCAGGTACTTGTACTCCTCCAGGTAACACCCAGGTACTTGTACTCCTCCAGGTAACACCCAGGTACTTGTAATCCTCCAGGTAACACCCAGGTACTTGTAATCCTCCACCGTTTCAATGTTCAGCCCAGGTGGAAGCAGCAGTGGGATGACCGGGGATGGGGGGGGGGGCCGGGAACGCAGGCCAGAACGCAGCTCCCGAGGCTCCGACCTGCAAAAAAGGTTGAAAGAGAAACAAGGCGCATTTATTAAAAACAAGACACGTTATAAACAAATATATACATTTATGTACAAACTATATACAACAAAAAAACTATATACAAACACCTCCTCATTCTTTCTTCTTCATCTCCTCCTTCCAGTCCGCCACAGACTTGCCACCAGCAGCAGCGCAGTACGACGTGCCCCCAATGCGTGTGTGGCCCGTTGCCAGCGTTTTGGGCTGGCCACACTGGGAGCACGTGTACTGCACGATGGTTTTTCTCGTTTTTGCTGCTGGTGCTTCTCCTGCGGCGGCTGCAGCCTCGGCTGCCTTCCTCCTCCTGTAGGCCGTGGTCCTGGACACGGCCGGTGTAGGAGGAGGCAGCGGAACCCCTGGAGGAGGAGGAGGAGGAGGAGGGGGAGGAGGAGGAGGAGGAGGAGGTGGGAGGCCCCTGGAGGAGGGTCCTGGCTGCTCCTCTGGCCAGTCAAAGGGCTGCCCCTGCCCCCCCTGGACAAGGGACAGCCCTCTGGATGGAGGAAGAGGATCCGTGGCCACAGCCGGAGCAGGGACGATGCCGGTTCCCTGCTCCAGCACGGTCCTCTCCCACCTCTTCTGCCGGCGGCTGAACCTGGACAAACAGAGACAGGTCGACATCAGGATGTTTCACTACAAGACGAATGCAAGTACAGACTCTGGCTCAGTGTCGGAGCTCTTACCACTGGGACAGAGTCCTCTGATTGAGCTCAAAGAGCTGAATCTCGGTCTGAGCCATCAGCCTCTGGCTCGCCAGCACCGTCTCCCTGATGGCCACGTAGTCGCCGTGGATGAGGGACCAGCGGGTCCTCGTGATCCCTCCCACGCGTGTGGCGGCAGGATGGAGACGGCAGAGCTCGCTGCAAACTGCCTCCACCAGGCGGCTGGCATCCGGCCAGTTTGCAGGGCCCGAGTTGAGTCCGAGTAGGCAGCTGGAGGTGAGACAGACGCTGTTATAATACGGCACACGGCAACAGAAGCACCAGAGCTGTTTCAAGTGAAACTCACCGCTGGAGACTTTCCTTCCCAGGACAGGAAGTGTTCTTCCCCTTTGCTGCCTTGAACCGCCCCTTGGACTGTCTGTCCTGGTATCTGGACGGGTAGACGACACGGCGCTTGTCCTGCTCTGGCAGGTGTTGCCAGAGCGCGATGAGTCTGTCTACCCGTCCCTCTCCGAGCCCCTGGAGACTCCTGGCTTCCACCAGGGCCCTGGCCAGCTTCAGGACATGCTGATATCCCGGCTGGCCCTCAGGACCCTGGACCTCCTCCTGAGGAGGAAATGGACAAGAAAAAGACTGTTGTGAACAAATAAAACCACACGATATTAAGAATGCTGTTTGCTTCTCCATCGTGTACATTTTCTGCAACACTGTACAATGTTTTTGTCTGTTAAAGTCAGCTGTGAGTGGGGTGGTTACCTCAGAATCTGAGGAGTTTTGCAGAGCAGGAGACCGGTTTCCAGAGGCTCTCGGAGAGTCAGGGGCGGCCGGACTCGATGGCTCAGACCTGGGTGCCTGACTTGGATCACCTGACTGGGATGCTGCAGTGCTGGCAGGGGTTTCTGGGGCAAAGACAAAGGGGTCCAGGACGTCCTCCTCAATGCCCTCATCCACCTCTTCCAGCTCGGTGACGGCAGCATCCTCATCCGGAGTGTCAGGGTCCAAGTTCAGTTCCTCAAACACGCTGCCCGTCTGCTGGTACAGGTACTCCAGACCGATGAGCTCCCCTGTGAACAAAGTCAACAGAAACTGCTGTAGATCTGTGTGTGTACCAAAGAGGAAAAAATGCCTGTTTCCCGTCATCTACCGGTGTACGCAGCGGGCTTGGTGAAATCCCTAACCATCGGACGACCAAGCACCCTTTGGCTCTTCAGGTTAAGGGCGTGTTTGAGGTGGCCACTGTAGGAGTGCAGAGGTTCTCTCTCAGCTGCATCCAGAGTCGCCGCTGCGCGGTCTTCGTTCCACCTCACCAGTCCGTCGACCAGGAACGCCTGAAAGTACTTGGCGCTAGCAGACGTCCCTAAGGGGAGACATTTGTTTGAATCCAAATCGGGTTCAAGCTCGTATGAAATGACATTTTTTTCCTGACGACAGACACGAGTGCACGTACCTGGGATGAACCGGTGGAGGTGGAGGTGGAAAGACTCCAGGGAGGCGGAGCCCCTGGCGCAGCGGTAGACTGGGAGACTGACCCCCCCTTTGGTCAGCCTGCCGGTCTGGGTGTACAGCTGGACACCGGGGGGGTCCTGAATGCAGCTGAGGTGGCACCTCTGCGTACTCCAGATGTCTTGGATGCGGAGAGCGTCCAGGAGCGGGATGTCCAGGGTGTTGCGTCCTGCGGGTCCGCCGAAGGTGTCCAGGAGGTCCTGTATGAGGAGCGTCGTCTCCACGGCCCCACGCGTCCTGCGCCGACAGTGGAGCCTCCACTCCTCCCTGGTGAGCCTCCGGATCACCTCGGCGTCCGTCAGTCCAACCATCCCGCCTCTCCCCTCCAGATCTGACCGCTTTGCCCTGATGAGACGGCGGGCATCTTCGGGGTCCACCTCGAAGATGCAGTAAGACAGCTGCCTCATGAAGGTGGGGTACAGCTCGTGGCTCTCGGTGGTGACACCTGACGCGAAGCGACGCATCAGGTGCCAGATGTCCAGGCGGACCACGAGCTGCGTCCACTCCTGTCAACACAGACAAAAGCACGTGTAATTATTGCCACACCCGTTTTCTGTGCAGCTGATGCGGCATCATTGTCAGCTGTAACGTAAATTCGTACCGAAAATAAGGCAGCCGTCTTTGACACGCCGTCTCTGTTGCAGCAGTCGCGGTCCACGTAAATGATCCGGGGGGGAGGCACCTCGGCGAGTCGGTACCGCCTCACCAATCCGGCCGCCATCCTGGACAGGCCCTCGGAGCCCTCGGAGCAGGTGAGGACGCTGATGAGGACCTGCCCGTGCTCGTTACCGACGTTGGTAACCCAGGCGGCCGTGTCAGTGGCGGTACCCGCGAGCTTCTTCGTCACCTGAACAGAACGGTTCATTTCAGTACACGGACAGAGCTGAGGTTTGCAGACAGCTGGGAGGAAAAGTCAAGTATTAAAGGTATAAAACCTTCTTAGTCGAGTCCATCTTCATAATGGACCCGAAGGTGGACGTGATCCTGCCCTTGTACTCCTCCAGCCGTGTCAGGATGTCGTAGCCGTACACCGTCAACAGCCAGACGGGCGATGGCACGGGTGCCATCTGGGGCGGTGACGGGAACGGCTCCGTCACGGCGGAGGGGGGCAGGAACGGCTCGCAGACGCCGAAGTACTGGATCGCTCTCCGCATCCAAGCGTCAGAGTGCTGCTCCCGCAGGGTGTTGTGCAGCCGAGTGGCACTGTTGCCCAGGGTGCGAGACCTCAGCTGGGCAATCACCCTCTGATCACAGGACAGCCTGCAAGAACCGGAGAGTCATGAGCACAAGAGCTGACACAGTTTTACACAAACCCGTGGCAGCTGCTTCTTACTTGTACGTCAGTACAGCCGGAAACTGGCAGCTGTAGGTGGGGGGCAGCTGCCGGATGATGTCCTGTGACCATCCCCCGACCTTCTTCTTACATCGACGGCACTCCAGGTACTCAGTGGCCATGAGGTACCAGCCGTCGATGTCCAGGACCCTCCGGATGGTCCTGTACAGCCCAGCCTTGGTCAGGGACCCGCTGCACAAAGGCTGGGGGCATGTCAGCTGCAGACGCCAGATCCTGTGAGGCATCCACAGGAACAGCCGACATGCAAAGAAGGGGTCGGGGGATGCGGGAGGTTGGCTGTAGATTGGCCGGGGTTGGGGAGGCTGCCACCAGAGGTTGAGCTCACCGATGAGCCGAGGCCTCCCCGAGCTGTCCCTGGAGAACAGCACCCGGCCAATCCACTCCTGCTGCTCTGATGACAGAGCCGAGCGCCACGACTGGGGCAACAGCTGGAGAGACAACATGCAGCAACTTCAACATCTGATCTCATCTACATCATTGACTATCAATACAGTCCCTGTCTTACATCTCACCTCAGCATCTCCAGCAGCAGCTCTGGATGGAAGGAGGTGGGGGCCAGACACCTCCTCCCTGGGCGCGGTGGCAGGAGACGGAGCGGTGGCACGAGACGCCTGCAGGCCTGAAGCTGCAAAAGAAATGCCAAGTTTGAATCCGCTTTAAACTCAGGCGTCTGCAGGTGCTGGAAGTAAAAGCGGGATGCTACTCGGGAGATGATGTTAGCAGAAGCTGATTTGATGACAAATGATTATTCACAATGCGCAGAGACAGGCGCAGGTGAGGAAGCCTTCAGGTGGTTGACTAGAGGGAAAAAGGCTGTTGTTTGTCTACAGGTGAGAAATGAGGATTTGGCAGGTGAGTAGAAGCGCAGGTTAGTAGATGCGCCCCAGTTAGTGATCAGTGAGTGAGCACAAACAATACGATTTTAGTTAACACAAACTTACTGTGTCTTCTATTTGTTTCCAAATAAGGTAAGTTTTTTTTTTTAAACAAATAGAATAAAACAAGAGAGAGAACAATTAACATCAATAACAATGTTTCTTTCATCAAAAATCTATTATGAAGGAAAGTTACTTACAGTCCTCAATGTCAACTACCGCCTGGACCATCTCTGCATCGGAGAGATCTCCAGGGGATCTCAGAGCTGGTCCAGAGGGTGCGGAGGGAGCTGCAAGTGGAATCAAACACTGAACTAACTCTACTTGTGAAATGTAGTGAACTAAAGGTGATTTTTCTTCCTACCAACTCACCGGGAAGTGCAGTTTTAGCTGAAGGCACCAGCTTCTTCAACTTCAACTGCATTTCCCTCACAGATAGAGAACGCCGCCCAGATACAAAAGCTGCAATTCTGAAACATAACAACACAAACTTCAACAGGCTTTCATGAGGGACGACATCCCCACCTACTATAGTTGGAAGTTTAGTAAATAAAAACGTACTGAGCTGCAGCCCTTGCAGTCGAAGCAGAGACAGATGCAGTGCTGCTGCTGCTGCTGCTGCTGCTGCTGCTGCTGCTGGTGCTGCTGGTGGAGGTGGCAGCAGCTGCAGTGGAGGTGGAGGTGGCAGCACTTGCCTTCTTCCTGTCTCTGCTCCGAACGTAGCGGACGGCGTTCTCCATCTGCGTGCCTGGAGCTGGCATCTTCCTCCGCAGGTAGTTGACAAATCTGTGCAGATGAGACCACATGTCAGGGGAATCAGTTACAACAACACACTTGTGCTAAACAGAAGATTATTACGCCCAATAGAGCTCTGATACCGGATCTTTTTCGGCTCCTCCGACTCATACAGGCTCTGCAGGGTCTCGAATTTAAAGTCCCCGCAGCCAACAAGGGCTTGTCCCTCCTGACCGGGCTGGAGGGACCTCTCGTGCGCCTCCTCAACCGCACGGTGGAACCTGACTGCCTCCACAAAGTCAGGGTAGGTTGAGGAGTAACACACGAGAGCGTCCTGCAAAGAGACAAGGTTCTGCTGTAACTAATCCATTTACATTTCAGTTATGAGCATTTGTTGCTTATATGTGTTTTAATGGTTTCATTAACACGGTATTACCGTTTACTCACTGACAACATGAGAGTGGTTGAGAGACACTACCTTGTTGGCCATCAGCGGGGACTGAGATGCCGTCCGCTCACGCTCCTTCTGGTGGGAGGAGACCAGGTTGACGGCGTAGCCAACGTCGTTCTCCAGAAGCCAGTGGAAGCTCTGGCCCTGGTACCGGCCGAACTGGAGCCTGGATCGGCTCAGTACCAGGCCGACGTTGGAGCCGTCACCCCCCTCCCTGGCCACGTAGCTCCGGGCATCAGCCTCCACCTCCTCCGCAGCCTTGGCCCTGGTGCCCGTTTTGGTGGGGCCCAAGGCTTGAGCCGCATTGGAGGCCTTAAGGACGAGGGTCCCGTTAGGGGCCCTCCTAAAGACCGGGTGTTCGGTCTGGACCAGGAAAGCAGAGTGAAATGTACAACTTTAATCACATAAGAATGAAGGAGAGAGAGAGAGAATGATGCCTGAATAAAACACAACTTACAATCACTGTTGCTGCCATTTTACAGTTTAGACTGGAAAGGAGCAGACGACAGTGATGTCACAGTCAGATATTGATCAGTGAAAACAGCGCGCATGACGATAATAAGAAAGACAAGTTTTTAGTTGCTTTCAGTGTCCACAGTCAAGCTTAAGTTGTCGGCCCTCAAGTGTTTTATTTTGCTTAATAAATTTTGCGCGTCGCAATCTTAAGTTGTCGGCCCTAAAGTGTTTTATTTTGCTTAATTGACGGTGCGCGTCGCCGCGTACCCTACGCCGTAGGCTCTGCGTCGATTTAAAGCTCTGCGTCGAAATACGCGGAACCATAAATCAGTTATCAACGTGAATGTCACGGTGGAAACGTTAATATCGTACTAATATATAACAATAATGTAATGCTAGTACCATATTTACCATGCCCGTTGATATGAAAACGGGAAAGTACGAGCTAAAAGGTTAAATACCCAATTAATCAAGTGTTACATTGTAAAAAACAGTGTCCTGTTCTAAATAAACTGAAGCCTTTTAGCCGGCCCAAACTCGGTCATTTTACAATATAAAGTTGGAAAAACACCACAGTTACTGAGGTCATGTTTCACCAACTAGTTTAAAGTTTAGTATTGTATATATCCTTACTTACCCCACGACGAGATGAGAATGACGAGAAGGGGTGGGGAAACCCCTAAGTGAAGCCAGAAATTCGGGCTCTGATTGGTCAACAAAACTTGAAACAAATTCGGGCTCTGATTGGTGGACTCAAGCTTGATTCTCAAACTTGAAACAACCCGGGCCTGTGATTGGCTGGAGGAACTTGGAACAAAACTTGGAACAAAACTTGGAACAATGAAACAGAGAGGAAGGCTCTCCCGGTTGCGCGAGGATGACACGCAAATTCGTGAAGCGTTCCTCATTTTTCCTTTTGATATGTCCACCGACTCAAATATAGTTTTATATTAAAGTCGGTGGACCGTCTGAGACCATCTGACCTGAGTTTAATGGCAGATTTTAGCTAGAATGTTCCCTCAGTTACAAGAATCCATAATCTTTCTCCAAAGAAAAGAAAATCTTCATCACAGAGCCTTTTTCACAATCCTTTCATATAAACCATGTTATGGTTTTATCTATCTTTATCCTGTCCTGCATTTTTTCGTCCAGCAGATGGCGACATTTCCCCGAATCGGGCGCGTCTCCCCCGCTGTCGTCTGCTCCTTTCCAGTCCAAACTGTATAATGGCAGCAAGAATGATCCTAAGTTGTGTTTTATTGCAGTCATCGTTCTCTCTCTCCTTCATTCTTATGTGATTTAAAGGCACCCAGGTCTGAGCCATCGGGTCCAGCCGCCCCTGACTCTCCCAGAGCCTCTGGAACCCTCCGGAAACCTCTGGAAACCTCTGGAAACCTCTGGAAACCTCTGGAAACCAGTCCCCTGACTCTCCCAGAGCCTCTGGAAACCGGTCTCCTGCTCCGCAGCATCCTCAGATTCTGAGGTAGCCACCGCACTCACAGCTGACTTAACAGACAAAAAACATTGTGCAGTGGTGCAGAAGATCTACACCATTGAGGCGAGGCAAGTTTATTTCAACACAAGGTCATTCAAAGAGCTTTACATCAACATTAAAAGCGGCAAGACACAATTAAACAGTAAATAATAAAATGAAATAACATGATAAGAAAAGAGGTAAAATAATAGAAAGCACAAGTTGTTAAAAAGTAAGGACAGTAGAGTACAGCAGGTACATCTCATTCTCACAATGGCAAGAATTGCCTTTCTATACGGTCAAAAGGTACAAAGACCGGGTGAAATATAGTATTACGAGAAGCAAACGGCATTCTTAATATCGTGTGATTTGTGGCTTCTTCCGGTTTTATTTGTTCACAACACTCTTTTTCTCGTTCATTTCCTCCTCGGGAGGAGGTCCGGCGTCCTGACGTCCAGCCGGGATTTCATCGTGTCCCGGTGGAGGCCGTTTGCAGCAGCTCTGCCGTCTCCATCCTGCCGCCACACGCGTGGGAGGGATCGCGAGGACCCGCTGGTCCCTCATCCAGAAGATCATGGAGACCTGCTGGACAGGAAAAGACAAAAAAAACATGATGTTCTGTATATAAATGTATAGTTTTTTTTTTATAATTTGTATATAATTTGTTTTTATTTTGTATATAAATGTATATATTTGTTCATCGTGTGTGTATTGGTTTTCTTTTTGTATTAATAAATGTGGCTCGTTTCACTTTCAACCTTGAATCTTTGTCTCATTCCTTGTTAAATTATACATACTTATACATACAAGATTATCCACTTGAAATGATTGTTAATTACATGACTGGAACAGGTGAGATCCCATTGAAAAAAAACCTCAGGGAATACCTTTAATTGTTCTTGTTATAAATAACATAAATAACAACAACTGGAGTAAGCAGCCAAAACAGGATCTGGTTTATTTATATATATATACACTGCCATTTATTTTTGCAGCTCTACTATCCACAGAGGACAGATTCTCGGCAGGTGTGTCGTCTGGTTGTTCTTTCGTGCCCACGTATCTGAAAGAGAAACACATTTAATATAAACCATGTTATGGTTTTATCCTTATCCTCGGGGCAGGCAGGGCACACTGTCCTGCATGCTTTACTTATTTCCCTTCATCATCACACACCTGATTCTAATTAATGTTCCTAATTTGCCTGGGTTGGGAACCGCTCATCTGTTTTATACATATATATGCATATATACGCAGCCCCCACAGAGAAAATTGGGCAGGGTCCCATGCGCAGGGGCCATACTAATCTTTTTCGGTATCGTACCGCGGTGAAGTTAGTTTTACGTTGGATATTCGTTGGATATTCGACAGACATTCGCTCTAACCTCATGGGTCCAGGGCGGCTCTGAGCGAACATTTCAAATGCGCACGTATTACAGACTTTACAGTAAACACAGGCACGCAGAAAAGGGCTGAAGCTGTCCTGACTTCATGTTTTCAAAATATAAATATATAGTATTACATTATAACATGTTTATATTATATATATATATATATATATATATATATATATATATATATATATATATATATATATATATATATATATATATGTTATAAGGTAGTAATATTTGTATATATGTTATAATGTAAATATAAATATTACTAAGAATACTATAGAAATATTCATTTACTATAAATACCATGTCATAGCTATCTGTTTCTTGTTATTTTCATACAAAAGTACGTTTTTCAATGTTTATAATTATGTTATATATGCAGTGTCATAACTACATCTCTGATGTGCATAACAAACCAAACTGTTGAGAATTGAGCAAGTTAAGGTTGTTTAAGCAGTACAGGCACCATTAAACACAATGTTATGAGTGAGCGAGCTCTCCTGTGGCAAGATGGCCGCCGGTGAACGGCGTAGGCTCTGCGTCGTTTTAACGTGGAACCATAATTTAGGCTTACGCCCGCGCACAAAGGTTTCAGGCGCGCGTAAAACTCATTATATATATAAAAAAAAGATCTGTGTCCCTTTAGGGGCTTACGGAGCCCCTCATTTGTTCTGTCCTCAGTAACTCTACGGTTGTCGCGGTGGGTGACTAGGAGGTTCCCGGCGTGTCAACGCGGCTGCAGCAGCAGCACCAGAGTCCTGACTGACGCTGTGCTTCAAACACAGAGGGACACGATCAGCGCTATTATATTATAAGTCTGATATGTGATGACATTATTAAGAGTATGACATGAATCTGGCTTCATTTCACCACCTCACCGCCTGCGTCGCCAGTTCCCCATATCTTAAGACTGTTCCTACGGGAGGGTCAGGGTTGGCGTAGGGATGCGCACATTTTTCGGTTAGTTTTTTCTTTTTAAATCCCACCCTTTGCATAGAAGGTGGCTTGCACATCTTTCAAGTCCTGTTTTGTGCGCAAGCAAGCTTTATAAATGAGGCCCCTGGTTTGTTTGAATCAAACTGATGCAGTTTGACCTTAACAACCACTACTATAAGCAATATTTTTGATACAGTATTTGTATATCTAAACAAACAGTATTTAATTCCTGTTGAATGCATGCATCGGCCTTTCTGCTCTGTGCTCTGCTCCTCACTACTGCACTACACTCTGCAAAAGGCCGTGGCAGTCTTGAGGAGATAGGTTAGCAAACAGAGGATAGGGTGTTAAGATCATGCCCAAGGCCTAAAAAGGCAAAGCAGAATACCAACCACTCTAAAAATAGCTCAGCATGAGGTTCAAAAACACAGTGACAATCTGACAGTATCAAATAAGCTTCTGAATTTTACAGCTAAAGATAGAAATACTACATTTCTTGAAATTGTTTTATAGTGTTGTCTTTCCATTAGCAACATTGGCTGGCAGGATAAAGTTACACCAGAGTTTTTACTCCCGATCTTTCCTTCCCTTTCCCCTTCCCTCATGTATTAGTCCTCCTAGTCAATGTAATTCTGTCTGGGCCTTTTGGGGGTGGGGGGTGGCTCTATTTATAATCCCAGCCCTACACAGGCAAAAGGAAAGACACTGATCACGCTCTCTGTCTGTCTATCTCTCTCCTTTTTGATATGGCAGAACATAGCCAACTGGAGGACTTACAAATCATTTAGATTAATATAATTTGTTGATTAGAACAAGACAAAAAAGTTCATATTGAAATACTAAGAATGGAAAATGAGTAGTACAGTTAGGTGGTGTTTTCCTCAGTAACCATCGTTCATACTTCCAGGTTGGAATTAATATGTGGGATCAAATTGCATTGGATTGAGGATATTCACAATACCTGTTTCAAGGCCACATAAACTGCACAAAGGATTAGCGTTTGGAAGAGAAACTTTATTTTTTGAAGAATGACAGAAGCCATTGAAGGTAAAGTATAACCTCATTTAGTAAACTGATTTCATTTAAATAACACATTTTGTAAATCATGCAATTAGATATGAGGCCTTTTTGGGATACTATACATTTTTGTTTTTACGTTCAAATTTAGTTTTTCTTTAATTCATTTATTTGTCCACACCCAGCGTGTGATTGTAGGGGACCATCATGGTTAAAGGTATTGCAACTTTGCTCCTGTTATCAATATTTTATTTGTCAGGCATCTTTGAGATCCTTATGACATTTTCACTATACTGCTGCAGAAATGCAAAGATACCTGTTGAATATGACCTGAATATACTGGCAGATGTTTTGTCAAATGTTTGTAGAAATGAAAAGAGTGAATGTATGCACAGAGCAGCCATTGTGGCTGTTAAACCTTGTTTGCAGGATTCCTGAGGTTCATGAATATTACAATGATACACCAATACTGCGTCTAGATTTGGCAAAATTTTGACTCGAATGGAATGTCGATTACACCATTAACAGTTACTAGATTTACCCTGACCTTCACTATATTTGTAGGGAAAAAAAGAGTCCTTGATAATATGACCTTAATTCTTTTGGATCATTATATTACCACAGAGATGGTATGATATGTGTTACCCACCAGTATGTACTTAAACATTTTTTCTGTATATTATGGGATGGCAGTGAGGTCTTGAAATTACAAAGGCCTGTCAAATGCACTGGAAAATCGGCTATTCAAAATACTTAGTTTTGGCAGTTGTTAAAAAAATAGTTTGAGTTCAAAATGGTCAAAATCTTAATTTGATCCACTATTAGTGATTCACATGGTATTTATTGAACAGTTTACACAAATATATACCACTTAAAATGTTTCTGTTTACTCTAGCCTGTAGCATAAACTATAGTATATTAGGGCCAATAGTCATAGCTACAGAACAAGAGTGTTTTGTCTTGTCAGGCTTGTCTTTAACATAGTTTGGTCACGGATATGCTGCTGGAGGCCTCTGCTGCAGGGGGGCATCATTATGATACGCTGAGCGATGCCCTTCACCCTTTTCTTTCCTTTTCTTCTCTTTTCTTCTTTCAGCCTAATCCACAGTTATTAGGGCCCGAGCACTTACAGTGCGAAGGCCCTTTTATAAATGAAAATAAAACTTGATAGGGCTCTGTTTGGATGGTTAAAATCTGTTATGCTTAGTTTTTAAAAGTATGCTTTTGGAAAATTTGTGTAATTTATGTATTATACCTACAGTCACTTATTCACAATCACTTGAGGACAAGTGCTTCACTTCCTGGCTTCAGTTGATTTTCTTCTTTTCCACTGATCTTCCCGACTTGAGGTAATCTTCGCTATGCTACATCATCTTACCTTCATCTCTTCAACCCATCTTGTCATTCATTTTCTATAGCTATTTTTTATCCTGTAGGGGTCATGGGGGTCTGCTTGGAGCATAAAGAGGGAGGAGTACAACCTAGACAGGTTGTCAGTCTATCCCGGGGCCATATTCTCTTCATCTGATGTTTTTCTTATAAATGCATCCTCCTATCGTCAACCTGTTTTTCTCTTCTTCCACAATTTACATTTTCAAATGTCTGAGCAACATTTTACAATTTCTTCACATTTTCATAAAGGTTTCAGCAATTTCTGTCTGTCTACCTCCATATATATCCATCTGTCCATATCTATAGGCTATAGCAGTGTTTCTCAATCCTGGTCCTCGAGTACCACTGTCCTGCATGTTTTAGATGCTACCCTGCTTCAGCACACCGTGATAAAAGTATGTGTGTCATCAACAGAACTGTGCAGACCTTGGTGACAAGCTAATGAGGACCTTTAATTAGAATCAGGTGTGTTGGTGCAGGGAAACATCTAAAACATGCAGGACAGTGGTACTCGAGGACCAGGATTGAGAAGCACTGGGCTATAGCCTTGTCTGCAGTGACTTATTTCTTATCTTCTTGTCTTTAGCTCATCACCTTCTCTTCAGTTGATCTTTTGTTCAGCAAATCTTCCTCTCCTCAACTTACTTTCTCAATTACATTTTTTTCTCTTCTGCTAATCTTTTACTTTTATTTTCATCTTTTAAGGCCTACTTGTTCTCTTCAGCTCATCTTCCTGTCTTCAGCTGATTTTATTCTCAGCTTATCTTTCTCTGTTGAGGTCTATATCTCTTTTCATTCCATCATCTTCATTTCAAATAATTCATCCACCCATCTTCAACTTCTCTTAGTCTTGTAAGATATTATAACGTTTTCAAATGTCTGAGCTAAATTTGATAATTTTCTTCAAATCGCTACCCGACTTTAGCAATTCTTTAATTTTCAGCAGTTCAGCCGTTTTGTCAGCAATGCTTAGCTCTCATTCAGCTCTCATTCCGCACAGCAGCATTCATCCCTGCATTTTCAAAGGAAATGCAGTATTTACTAGTTTAATCCATCTTCTTCAGCCATTTTTTGGCATCTAACTTGAGACCCAAAACATGACCCCTAAGCATTTATTATATAAACATAAACAATGCCAGGTAGATACTCCCCTAGTGGAAGAAAAAAATTAAGTCAAACAGGGACAAGGAAAACTCCCCTTTAGAAGGGAAGAAACCTGGACCAGGACCTGGATCATGAGGGGGGGTCCTGAAGACCAGCTGGGCAGAGCAGGAAAAGAGAGGACAGACAAAGAGAATGTAGAACATATATCAAACACAGCAATATAAACTAAAGGTAAATTATAACGTCGGACTTCAGCAAAGGATTAACGGGTGCACACGTTATCCAAGCTAGAATAAGACGTTGTTGACTTTTTGTGTCCGGGTGTTGCTGCTTCCGCCAGTCAACACGAGTGTTTAGTCACCCGTCAGTTTAAACAACTGATTGCGGGGTAGGGGAAGTGACGTAACGGGTCCTGAATACTTCCGGTCACACGTTTATTTTTGTTCATTGCATTTATTTTTGAATATATAGACTTATGTGCTGATGACATGGAATAACCATTGGAGGTAAATTATAAAATGTTCTATTATTAATACATTGGCATAGTTGGCTTTATTAAATGAAAAATCATGTTTATTGATAAATGGTTGCCTAAGGGGAGTGGCTTAGGTTATATAAGCAGCTACCAGTAGAGACTCGAGGAGGAGTGGAGTCTGGAGTGAGTATAGTGGTTGTGGAAAATATTAAAGATTGAATTGTTGTCAGATTGGATTACGGATTGGAATACAAATTACGGATTACGGACGAATGGACCATCACCCTGAGAGTCGATACTCTCTGTACATATTTGTAAATAGTGTTTTGTTCGTTTGTTTGTTTTTTTGTTGTTTGTACTGCCAAGCATAAGGGTGTCAATAGGGACATAATAAAACCATCACTAACAACAAATTGGCTTGCCATCATTTTTATTACACAACATGAACCCTGTCACAAGTGGTGTTACAAGTGGGATGGCAAGTTGTGGAAAGGAGGCTGTTCGGGCCCTGACCCGGACTGGACTGCGGTCACAGACCACAAGTGTCCCAGGCCATGCCGCAGCAGCTGCAACAGAGGACATAAACTGGGAAATGTCGTCTGGAGAAGAGGAGGCAAAGGCACAACCCACTCCACAACCCCATCAGGCATTTCAGACGACCTGGTGAGGATGATGAGGCTAGATCAGGGCTCAGCAACCCGTGGCTCTAGAGCCGCATGCGGCTCTTTAAGGCCGCTCTAGTGGCTCCTGGAGCTTTTTCAAAATGTTTGACCTTTTTTTCTTCTTTTTTTTCTCTTTCTTTCTCTTTTTTTTCTTTTTTCTTCTTTTTTACTTTTTTTCTTCCTTTTTCCTTTCCTTTTTAATCTCGACATTTCAACTTTTTCCTCGACATTTCGACTTTTTTCTCAACATTTCGACTTTTTTCTCGACATTTCGACTTTTTTCTCGAGATTGTACTTGAACATTAATCTCCACATTTCGACTTTTTTCTCGAAATTCTGACTATTTCCTCAAGATTTTGACTTTTTTCTCGACATTTCGACTATTTCCTCGACATTTCGACTTTTTTCTCGAAATTTTGACTTTTTTATCGACATTTCAACTTTTTTCTCAACATTTCGCCTTTCGCCATTTGCCTTCATTCTAATACAAGAATGTTTTGCGGCTCCAGACATATTTGTTTTTTGTGTTTTTGGTCCAATATGGCTCTTTCAACATTTTGGGTTGCCGACCCCTGAGCTAGATGGTCAGCAGAGGAGGCAACAGGGTGTGCTGCAGGAACTCTGCAACCTCAGGAGGTCCCTACAGCCCGTAATCCCTCCGCAACATCCCCCACCAGTGCCGAGTCCTGCACCTAGGGCATCAACTGCCAGCACGGATACCGCCGATAGCCCGAGAGTGGGGATGCTAATCCCCACTCCACGTCGTCACACTGCGGTCCAGTCTACGCAATCAGCTGATTTGAACTTTGTGTCAGACCAACTTAGAGTGGAGAGAATGTACTCCATGCAGCCAAAAATACCTCCATATCAGACATTGAGAACTACTTACTGCGTTTGGAGAGGATTGCCAAAGGTGGAAGTGGCCAAAGAGTGAATGGGCATGTAGGCTCGTTCCACCCCTCTTAGGAAAAGCTCTGGGGGCCTACACTGCCATGGATGAAGACATAGCTCACTCATACAGAGACTTGAAGGAGGCATTGTTGACCAAGTTTGAGATCTCACCTGAAACATATTGACAAAAGTTCCGCTGGGCATCAGTGCCACCTGGAGAGACTCCTACCGAGATGTATCATTGCCTGAAAGGACCGCCGTTGGATACAGCCAGGACAAGATAAATCTTGTCCTACTGGCAGATTTTTCTACTTATTTCAAGTGAAAATTTACTTGAAACAGGTGAAAATTGTCAAATAGTTATTTTTCTGGTGATGACTCTTGTTTTAAGTGTAATGAGATTTTTCGACTAAAAATGAGACATTTTAACTAGAAATAAGCTGCCTACCCCACTCATAGAAGTTTCCAAAGACTTTCGTAATCATGTTTTTTGTTGTCAATTTTTCGGGCCCTTGCTTTCGGATCGTTAGCTAAGCAATGGCTTTGAAGCCAAGACTTGACATAGACATCTGGTTTGAACTTTTTCAGTGGAGGGCAAACACACTTGATGAAAAGCAAGGCTGACATGCTTTTTACCTCTAGGGTGCTTCTACTTGTGGTTAAAATGTCCATCTGACTAAAACCACGCTCACACTCAGCTGTGGAGATGACCAGCATGTTCACTGCTTGAAGGAGAGGTTTCAGCTTTTCTGGTGCTGGTGGTTTCAGTTCATCAACAGTTTTGAGTCTGATCATGTCAATATATTCCCTCATCCCTCTTTGAATGTGTCTGCCATTATCAAGCTTGAAAAGGGAGCAGAGTTCCTGTATTTCCTTTTCCGCATAACGAACCCCACACACATCTGGCCAGCTAGACGGCTGCAGCACTTTGATGTTGTTAAGAAAGTTCTGGTATTCTTCCTTGCTTCTCTGTTTGCCAGGCAGGCAGCCCATTCACGTCTCAATATTAGCAGCCAGGGCATGAAAAAAACGTTGGTGGTTTATTTCTCTGCTGTACCTTGAATTATTTGTCAGTGGCATTCCTATGAATAGCTTCAAATCCACTGCTGTCCGAGCCTCCTCTGCCCTTGGTCCAGGTTGCTCTGCCATTGACTTTAACACGTGGACCTGCCGACTGAGACTTGCTTCGGCCTTGGGGAGCGTCATGTTTCTGTCTTGAAGGGAGAGAGAGAATTCAGACAGCTCTTCTAAAGCATCATACATGACTCTAAGATTCTGACAAAGGTTGCACTAGAAAGGCGATTTGCTAAACCACTGAACATGCATCTCTCTGTTGAGTTTCTTTTGGGATAAACTTAGGCATCAGAAAAGTGCTTGTGGAGTGCAGGGTACTGTTACCATACAGCTTTAATGGTCCTATAACTGGATGCCACCCATCTAGTGCTGATAATTCTCCCTATGTTCAGACACTGTAATGCAAGAACCTCACAACATTCAGTGAGCTCACTGCGGTTTTTGGCAGATGCATGATAGAGACTGTACACTTTGTCAAAGAAAAACTGGAAATCATTCATCCCTGTAATTTCCTCAACAGCATCTCCAACACTCAAGACTGTGGTTTATGCAGTGCCACACCATCACGTTGGGAAACTTTTCAACAATTTTGGTTGCAACACACCTGATTTACTTCCAAGCATGACAGAAGCTCCGTCTGAAGCAAATCAAACAAAGCGCTCCTTCATAATAATATCAGAGAAGCCATGGTGTGACAGGTTGTTCATCAGAGCATGATAAATTCCATCCGCACTGGTTGCAGAAAGCTCAACTAAATCCAAGAAGAATGTTAGTGGCTCTTCACTTATCCCTAGGCTTGCTCTAATATAAATGATCAAAACTGATTTTTTACTGTCAGTTGTAGATTCATCTACAGTATCAGAACAGAACATTTTGTTCCACTTTGAAGGACCTTTCCAACTACTCTCTTTCTCATTTCACTTGCTATGTGTTGGCTGATTGTTGCACAGGAATTGTCTGAATGTAAAGTTCTTCCCATGTCAAGTCCATTCAAGACTTGCAGATCAATATCAGTTGGTAGATCTGTGAAAGGCCTTGCAGTTTTCACAATCTTGTAAACTGTGCGAAATACCTGATCAGTGGTTAAGAAGTGACCCTTCTGTATATCAGATGTCAACGTTTCCATTCTTTTTTCTTTTGCCTTTTCCATGGTTTTCTCAGCCTCTTGGTGATAGTCTGTCATTCTATGCTTGTGTATCTTCTTACGAAGAGACTGTAGCTGTGCTTCTCTGGTTGCACCATAGGCTGTCAATTTAACTTTAGACCACTCGTCAGCAATATGCATCTGGCTCCCACCTACATTTGGCCCAACTACTTTTATCTTCTGGCACGTTAGGCAGCCAAGTTTTTTGCTTTGGCATGTTAGCCATGGATATTGTTTATTTTTTTCTCTGAACATGTTAGATGTCCAGCATTCAGGGATATCTTCATCTTTATCTTCTTCAGCACTATCTTGCCCTGCTGCTGCTTCCTCCTCTCTTCTTCTTTCCACTACAAAAACAAAACATCTATAATAAACTAATCTGCCTCATGTCCACTGACATAATGAGCTGTATTAGGCCAATTGAAAAATAAAAGTGTTTTAATCCAACATGTAGAATTATCAAACCTGTTCCTCCTCCAGCTCTCTTGCTCTCCTGCTCGCTCTCTCCCCGTCTCTCTGCTGCCTCATGTCCTGCTTCCTGGCCGTGGTTATCCTCTATGACAGAAAACAGCGTCATTGAGGTTTTGTTAGAATGAGCAGACATCTTATGTCAAGTGCTGTAAGTGATGTTTTTTGGTTAAAATAGGGCAGTTACCTGGTCAACTATCCAATCACAGAAATGTTTACAATGTTTACAAGTCACTGACCAGACGCTCTAATTAACTGATTACAGTCAGGATATAGAACCTTTTAACACTTATTTTACCAAAAAAATATCACTGTCAGCACCTTAAATACAGTATGTTTTACAAATGATTAAAAGCACATGACCTTGCTCTTCCAGTTGATTTTTAAGAAAACTAACGTTACTGACGTTACGTTAACTTTACCTGCCTTGAACGTCAAAATGTAAGCTAACGTCTTCAATTGTTTTTGTTACTAACGAATCCCAGACAAACTCTCAACTAACGTTATCTCTTTTGCTGCGCAGTCCATGCTCATAAAATCAAATCTAACATTAGCCTATTGAATGTCAAGACTAACCTGACGTTAAGTTAATTCTAATGAAGATGTTAGTTAGCTAACAGTAGCAAGAGAGAAAAACACAAGCTCCAAATATCAACGTTAGCTGTGTTGTTATGTCCGGGGATTTCACCTTTGGCGACCGTTGTAGGCTAATAAAAGTAATGACTGAGATTCCTGACTCTTGACTTAGCTGTAATTTTTTTTTTGTCTTTTTGGAAAACCCAAAGTCCCTCAGACAGCTTTGTCCTGGTCGCTTGGCCATGATGCTGAAATTGCACCTGCGTGCGCTGGTATGACGCTTACTCACGTCGATCCAAAAAAAAAAAATCATGTTATGTCATTGCATGTGTGCGTGCCCTCTCGACTCGCCCACAGTATTTTACTCATATGCACAAAACCCCCTAAATGTTGAAATCGCAGTAACACCACATTCATTGATGAAATGACATAAGGGATGGAAAGGAGGGATGGCAGTTTTACAGGGGAGATGATTTTGACCGTTTTTATTTCAGGGGGGATGCCATCCCCTCATCCTCCCTCAACTCGAGTACTGGTTGTCAATCTGTGTCTACGTGCGTAATGTGTGCGTAAATGACAAGTGAGTATTTTAGTTCTGTCAGCTGTGTTGTGGTTGCATGTTGTCATTACTGTTTATTGCATGTGTCAGTTTTGGGAATATTCTGAAGTTTATTTACTTTGTTGATGGCGTCTGCTCCAAATGCACACCGGTTGATTAGCCACCTGGCCACCCGGCTTCCACTGTTAAAGGGGACCTATTATGGCATCTAATACCTATTTTAAACAGGCCTTGAATGTCTTAAAAACAAGCTTTTGATTGTTTTTGCTAAATAAATTAGAAATTCAGCCTCTGAGCCATGTCTTTATCTTCCCATTCTCTAACCTCATTATCTATGCGGGATTCTGAGTGGGCGGGGATATGATAATGAGGCTCTGTGCTGATTGGCTGCCTGAATGACGTGTAGAAAATGGCGGAAGCTCCGGCCGGCGGATTTAGTTGTTGTTGTTCCGGCCAGAGTTAGTTGTGGGCGTGGTTTCACGCGTCGCTCCCGTCGTTACGTAACGACGGGAGCAGAATCTGAACGGCTCGTAGATCCACATCACACTGGACGGCTCATCCGGGCGGCTGTACAGACACTGCAGAATTTGGTTGCTTCTTCCTTCTCAGGAAGAAAACTGAGGGGCAGGCTGGCAGGCTGAGGGGAGACCACTTTATATATGTTAAAGCAAGCAAAAACATGTTTTTCATAATAGTTCCCCTTTAAGTTAAATGCAACATATTCTGGTCATTTTATGCAGCGTCATCAGAATCAGAATCATGTTTATTTGGCCAAGTCAGGTCAAACAAGTAATGGAATTTGACTTGGTTATTTTCGCTCACTGTACAGTAAATAGGCAAATAGGCAAATGATAGATCTTATTAACATATATACAATAAAAAAAAAGTGAAAGGTGGTATGAGGTAGACATGGTTATTGAAAGGTGCATTGTTACAGCATATGATTGTAGTTATTAGGTCCCGAGCACTGACAGTGCGACGGCCCTATTGTATCTGTAGGAATTTTTCAGATGAAAGGAGGGCCTTTTTGCCCCCCTAAACGTGCCCCAAAAGTCACCAAATTTTGCACGCAAGCCAGGCCTGGCGAAAATGGTTTGCATTAATGGGCGTGGCCTAATGGGTCAACAGCGCCCCCTAGAAAATCGGTACACACCTGTATCATGTCGCAACTTTTTTTTTTTTTTTTTTTTTAATATTTTTTTTAAATATTTTTATTCCCGATTTTTTTTCCCATTTTTCATCACCCAGTGCTTCTACCTAAGCTACAGTCCTGGGCATTTCCATCCTCTACCAACCCCGGGAGGGCCCTGCACTGAGCTCAGGTCTCCTCCTTAACCTGAGGAGTGAGCAGGCCGCATCTTTTCACCAGACAGGGTGGGGCTTCTCCGGCCGGACGTAGCGCGTGGAAGGATCACGTTATTCCAGCCAGATCCTCTCCACCCCATCTGGAGCCCCGGTTGGCCAGAGGGGGCATATATAGCCCCCTATATCATGTCGCAACTTAAAGAAAAGTCTCTTGGCGCCACGGCCGAAACCAAACAGGAAGTCGGCCATTTTCAATTAATCGTGTAATTTGGGCAAAATTTATGCTATTTCTTCGTCCGTTTATGCGGCCCGAACCGTAACGAGCACCCAGGTGTGTTATGCATCAAAATGTTCGTCTCCATCCTGCGACGATGGGTATTACTTTTCTCAGTCAAAAGTGTTACCGTGGCGACGATAGACGCCAAAAAGCGTGCCCCCCCTTCATCTGATTGGTCCATATTTGATAGTTCGTACTTTCTGCCATAACTTTTGAATGGTTTGACATAAAGAGTCGTGGGTGGTGTCATCTGACTCAGTTTTGAGTACTTGACCTTCATTGGCATGAATTAGCCCCGCCCCTTCTTCTGATTGGTCGATATCTGATAGTTTCTACTTTCTGCCATATCTTTTGAAGATATTGATTTCAATTGTTTCCTATGAATCTTGGTATATAGGTTGTTTTGGTTTATATGTCTATTGGTACATCTGACTGTATAATGTAGCCTACTGCTTCCCTGTCATCGGTATAGTCTTGCTTGCTATGCAGCCTTCACCTTGTGGTCATGGCTACTGTAGCCTATTTTAATTATATGCCATCCTTTGTCGGCTTGTCATGTTCTTTACTTTTGATTTTGGTTTCATATTGTATAGTGTTTTTTTCTTTTTCAGACCTGTCTTTACACAGGTTGTAGACATGTTTTGCTCATATGTACGGTGCTTTCTTTGTGTACTATATGGATGTTTTATTCCAATGATTATTGGTCGTGATGAGTTTAACTCCCCATACCACCTTAAAATGTTGCTATATGGTTCACCTGTGTTTTCGCCTTGATGAGTGATCGTTTTCACCTGTGCTCATTACCACACCTGTGGTTATTTATATGGGTTCCTTTCCTCTGTATTGCTTTTGCCCTGATGAAGGCCAGATAGGCCGAAACATGTTGGCAGCCCTCTTCTAATAAAGGCTTTTTTTAATCTTTTTATCCACCTCGTCTCGAGTGCCTGGATCTTTAGCTTCTATTTTTCCACATTGTCTCCCGGGTCCGATCCGAGAGCACCATTTTAGGGTGGTCACACCCTAACGAGCACCTGGTCGACTCTTTTTCTATAACTTTTGAATGGTTTGACATAAAGACTCGGTTTTGAGTCCTTGTCCTTTATTGGTGAAAATTGCACGCGCGAGGCCCCCTTTCATCGCTGCTTGCAGCTTTAATTATTATTATTGCACAGTGATTGATTTCTCTGAGATTGCGGTGGGTCTGACTGCACCAGTGGACCAACTGTTCCACCTCCTGTCTGTACACGGACTCTTCACCCTCCTGGATCAGGCCGATGATGGTGGTGTCGTCCACGTACTTCAGGAGCATCACAGAAGAGTCCCCTGAGGTGTAGTTGTTGGTGTAGACCAGGGGTTTTCAATTCCAGTCCTCAGGCCCCCCTGTCCTGCATGTTTGAGATGCCACCCTGCTTCAGCACACCGTGATACAAGGAGCTGTGTCATCAACAGAGATGTACAGACTTTGATGACAAGATAATGAGGACCATTAATTAGAATCATGTGTGTTGATGCAAGGCAACATCTAAAACATGCAGGGCAGGGAGGCCCGAGGACCGGAATTTAAAACCCCTGGTGTAGAGGGAGAAGAGCAGTGGCGAGAGGACGCACCCCTGGGGGGCGCCAGTGCTGATGGTCCGGGTGCTTGATGTGATGCTCCCCAGCCTCACCTGCTGGTGATCCACTGACAGGTGGAGGCAGGCACTGTGAGCTGGGTGAGCTCCTGGTGGAGGATTTCAGGAGTGATGGTGTTGAACGCTGAGCTGAAGTCCACGAACAGGATCCTTGCATACGTCCCTGGGGTGTCGAGGTGACGCAGGATGTAGTGCAGTCCAATGTTGACTGCGTCATCCACTGACCTGTTTGCCCGGTAGGCAAACTGCAGGGGGTTTAGCAGGGAGCCTGTGATGTCCTTCAGGTGGCTCAAAGGATTTCATGACCACAGATGTCAGGGCGACAGGCCTGAAGTCATTTAGTCCTGTGATGGTGGGTTTCTTGGGGACTGGGATGATGGTGGAGCTTTTGAAGCATGAAGGCACCTCACACAGCTCAGGGGACTGGTTGAAGATCCGTGTGAAGGTGGGTGCCAGCTGCTCGGCGCAGGCTCTCAGGCAGGAGGGGGACACACCATCTGGGCCTGGGAGTGGGGTACACAGAGGTAGTGGGGGTTCGCTGTGGTGAGGTGTGAAAATGCAGGCAGCTGGGGGGGGGTGATGGTGGTGGTGTAGAGAGTCCTGCTGTGCTGCTGGCCTGTTCATCAAACCTGCAGTAAAAACTGTTCAGCTGGTTCGCGAGCCTGAGGTTGCCTGCAGGGCGTGGAGATGTTCTTCTGAACCCGTGATGTTCTGCAGACCTCTCCACACAGAAGAGGGATCAGGGTTGGCAGAGAGGCGACTCTTCAGTCTTTCTCCGTAGCTCCTCTTTGCTTTCCTGATCTCCCTCGTCAGAGTGTTCTGGCCTGCTTGAGCAGGGCTCGATCACCGCTTCCGTAGGCCTCCTCCTTGGCTCGCCGCAGCTTCCTGAGGTTTGATGTGAACCAGGGCTTGTTGTTGTTGTATGTGCAGAAGGTCTTGGTCTGCACACACATGTCCTCACAAAAACTGATGTAGGATGTCACAGTGTCCATAAGTTCATGCAGGTCTGTGGTTGCAGCTTCAAAAACACTCCAGTCCGTGCAGTCAAAGCAGGCCTGAAGCTTCAGCTTTGACTCCTCTGTCCACTTTTTCACAGTCTTCACTACAGGCTTAGAGGTTTTTAGTTTCTGCCTGTAGGTCGGGATCAGATGAACCAGACAATGGTCAGAGTGTCCTAAGCTGCGCGGGGAACAGAACGGTATGCATCCTCAATTACTCTAACAGTGGTCAGACAGTGTAACAGAGTCTGCGTGTCCCTGGTGGGGCACGTAACATGCTGCCTGTATTTATCTGTCCGGCCAGCAGCTGAGTGGCTTCAGCCACACACGCGTGAGGTGGGATGTAAACGCCGGCCAGAACAAAGGAGGAAAACTCCCGCAGTGAATAAAAAGGTCTGCAGTTCACAAAAAGTGTCTCTAAGTGAGGGCTGCAAGAGTCTTTTAACACTGTAACATTCGTACACCAACCGTCGTTCATGTAGAAGCAGATCCCACCTCCCTTTGTCTTGCCTGAAAGTTCCTTGCTGCGGCTCGGAGGAGCTGAAATCCCGGCAGCTGCACAGCGCTGTCTGGGACGACATCACTGAGCCAGATTTCAGTGAAACAAATGGCGGCAGATCTGCTAAAGTCCAGGGGCTTCATTTATAAAGCTTGCCTGCGCACAAAACAGGGCTTGAAAGATGTGCACGCCACCTTCTACGCAAAGGTTGATCCTAGCGCACAAACATATTGAAGATATGGGGAACTGGCAACGCAGACGGTGAGGTGGTGAAATGAAGCCAGATTCATGTCATACTTTTAATGTCATCACATATCAGACTTATAACATAATAGCGCTAATTGTGTCCCTCTGTGTTTGAAGCACAGCGTCAGTCAGTTGGCCACTTCCAGGTGCGCCATGCGCTTGGGACGCTCTGGTGCTGCTGGTTCTGCAGCCACGCCATGCAGGGAACCTCTTCATCAACCACCGATTCCAACTGTAGAGTGACTGAGGACATAACAAATAAGTGCCGGGCCACTCTCCTCTTGGCCTCCACCTTCAGATCGCACCACTTCTCTTTTATTTCTGACACAGATCTGTCCGTGGCACTCACTGCGTTTAGCGCAGCAACGACGTGCTGCCACTCACTCGCTTTCTTTTTGTTAGTGATGCCACTACTGTGACCA
Organism: Cololabis saira; assembly: GCF_033807715.1. Classification (NCBI taxonomy): domain Eukaryota; kingdom Metazoa; phylum Chordata; class Actinopteri; order Beloniformes; family Belonidae; genus Cololabis; species Cololabis saira. The sequence continues at coordinate 8,301,566 of NC_084604.1, read as the reverse complement.
CCAAATAATCTCGTTTTCCTGGCCTCCACCTCATACACAAGCATCTCGATCTCGGTCTCCGTGAAATTTAGTGGCACGGTTGCTCGACACGTCTCATTCATCCTGACGCAGCAGAAACAGGCTGCGGACAGGCGCTGCGCATGCTCAGCAGGCTCATTTATACACGAATCCGGCGACCGGTTTGTGTGTGCCGCCATCTTGCGGCGGCGCCATTGCTGCGGTGGCAGGTGTCAATCTGCCACCGCAGCGCTGTTATTGTAACCTGACGCTCTACAGCATCATTATAGCTGGATTGATGATGTTAGACAGTGGCCTTCCATAAATAATGAAGGTATCTTAAATTAATGCTGATGTTAATTTATAAATAATGATTTGTTTGAGCGATAAGCAGGAAAGAATAGAGGAATAGGGAGATAAGGGAGTGTATGATTAAACACTGTAATATAGCTCTCTCCACCTCCTCTCCTTACGAGGCACGTCTGCACAATTAAATATTACCTGTTTATGTTTTGTTTAATTTTAGGTATCCAAGAATATTTTATTGATCGCCTGGCGTCCGATGACGAAAAAAAAACGCAATTACAGGTCTCTAATTGAAGGGCAGAACTATCTCAGCTCCGGATGATACAGAATACATACATACATAACCCCAATCTGCAGATAAAACTAGTTTGTTGAGGAAAAATATTAACTCTATTTGTAGCTGCAGAAGAAAAAAATAATCTCACGAGGAAAAGAAAAATATTGCTCACGCCTCGGAGCCTCTTCAGCACAAAAAAAAAGAAAAGAGAAGTAAAAGTAATAAAAAAGATGTACTGTATGTTGTAATATTATACTAATTTATTGAAACACATGGCGAGTCAAACATTTACCAAAGCAGCTGCCAAACACTAAACAAGGTAGAGACGTGGGTTGTGCAGAACTGCGGCAGTAAATCCTCATCGGAGCTCCATTCTTTAGTAGTGATTTCATATGAACCCAAACTGTTAATAATCATTATTTTCTCCATATACCGCTCCCTGGCTTCCTTTTTTAAGGTATCCAGGTAAATTCCAGTTCCTTTCCAGCAGTTGAACATCTTTTTTTGCGTTCCGTCTGTTCACTTGGTGAAACAGAAAAGTAGTTTTTAAAGTCCATCCCGTCTTCATTCACTATCAAAACAAATGCACGTGACGGGACAGGAGTTTTCCGATGATACAAATACATTAAGAGAGCCTGGCAGGGAGCGGAGTAATAGATCTATACGTATATATGTCTATGGGCTGGAGCGGAGGAGCGGAGCCGCCACCGCAGTAATGGCGGCCGCTCGACTTCCGGGTTTCGCCGGATTCGTCTATATGCAAATACAGTCATCAAGTCATACTTTGCATTGACCATACATGGTACAAAGTGGGCGTGTAGAGGGCGGGATATGAGGCGAATTCACGTGCGCAACCTTTCAGGTGGACTGTGATTTATAAAGAGAACATTGTGTGTAAGTGTGCGTGCACACGGTTTTATAAATCAGGATTTTTTGGTGCGCTCGCCATTTTCGGCTTTTGAGCCCACGTACACTTTTAGTATGAATCCTACGCCCTCTTTTATAAATGAGGCCCCAGGTTTTTAGTGATGAGTAGCAGCAGCTCATCCATCTTGTTTGCTAGGGAGCGGACATTCCCCAGGTGTATTGACGGGAGCGGGGTACGGAAGCTTCTCTCCCTCAGAGGGTCACTGCAGGGTCCTTCCTTCACCCCAGAAACTTCCTCCAGCTCTTCCGAGGGGAGTTCCCTGGCCAGGCGAGATCTCTCCAGCGTGTCCTTGGTCTTCCCTCGTTTCTTCTACCGGTTTTCCATCTTCTGCGAAACCGGTAAAGAGCCGCTGCTGCTCCGACCAGAATCTCCTTAAAACTGTCCAGTTCCGGGAAAACCAGGTAAAAAGTCTTCCCAATGTTAAACAGTTGTTCTCTGCTGAAGGTGACCCGTGGTGACCATCCTTGAATCATTTTCTGGTTTATTGAGGGCATTATAAAGAATGTAACCGCTGGATGGTAAAGTGACGAGAGTAGTTTAGTTTGCATTTTAATCCAATATTTCCCCCTAATTCGGCACTGGAAGTGTCCCGTTTCAGATTTTCAAAATAAGTGTTCATTAACGGAAGTATTTATGGCGCAGTGGTAGTGCAGTGGCCTCACAGCTAGAAGGTCCTTGGTTCAATCCTCGCCAAGGACGCTGTGAGTGCTGAGTGCATGTTTACTCCCCCCATGACTTCAGCACCCACACCCTGGCTGGGGTTGGCGAAAAGTTCTGTGTGGAGTTTGCATGTTCTCCCTGTGTTCCCTTGGGTAGCTAATGTGAGCTACCCTCACAAAAACATGGGCACTCTGTCCAGCCGGGGTGCCCGTTGGGGCACACACACACACATACACACACACATCATAAAAACATGACATGAATGCACCATATCCCAATCCCACCATATGGGAGTTTTTACCTGCCATTGTTTATATAATAATTGCTCGGGGGTTTATGTTTATGTTTATGTTCATGTTCTGGATCTCTGGAAAGCGTCTAGAGCAGGGGTCGGCAACCCAAAATGTTGAAAGAGCCATATTGGACCAAAAACACAAAAAACAAATATGTCTGGAGCCGCAAAAAATGAAAAGTCTTGTATAAACCTTAGAATGAAGACAAATGGTGAAAGGAGAAATGTCGAAAAAAAAGTCAAAATGTGGAGAAAAAAGTCAAAATTTAGAGAAAAAAGTCAAAATGTTGAGATTAATGTTGAAGTACAATCTCGAGAAAAAAGTTCAAATGTTGAGAAAAAAGCCGAAATGTTGAGAAAAAAGCCGAAATGTCGAGATTAAAAAGGAAAGGAAAAAGGAAGAAAAAAAGAGGAAAAAAAGGAAAGAAAGAAGAAAAAAGAAGAAAAAAAACAAGAAAAGAAAGAAAAAAAGGAAAAAAAAGAGAAAAAAAGAGAAAAGAAAGAGAAAGAAAGAGAAAAAAAGGAAGAAAAAAAAGAAGAAAAAGGGGAAAAAAAGGAAAAAAAGGTGAAACATTTTTGAAAAAGCTCCAGGAGCCACTAGGGTGGAACTAAAGAGCCGCATGCGGCTCTAGAGCCGCGGGTTGCCGACCCCTGGTCTAGAGACAACATCTGTTGTATTAGACGCTATATAAATAAAATTGAATTGAATTGAATTGAATATCAACTAATAAAGAAATTATATGGCAAGCACAGCACTTTATTGCTGAGGAAAATTGGGGGAATAAAAGATACAGATACGAGTTTTAAAATGGTGCCTGCAGTTGGATAAAAAGTGGAAAGAGAAGCTGAAGGTGTCAGGACTGTGATGTGAACATATGCTTGTGATTGACAAGAAATGTTTTTATACCCCACGTTTAAAACTTAAATTTAGCGTGTTGCCTGTCCTTATACATTGACTATAACGGGTGGTGTGTGGCACAAGATGAGGATATCCGTGAGCTCCTCATCTTCAGAACTTTGGACGTCATAATTCAGCTTACTACAAAATGGTAATTTGCAACTGGCTACTAAAGGACTGCTTACTACTTTGCAAAACACGAAACTAATTAACAAACTGAAGAGCCTCAGAAAGCCTCAACGAACAGCAGGAATGGCAGACCTTTTAGTGAAAGCTTGAATTTTGATCAATCTTTTTAGTCATTATACAAGGATTTGAGGTTTACAATCAGTAGAGGGGCTACTGCTAGCCTGGAGCAAGGGCTTCAGGGAATCAAAATGTATGACTAAGTCATAAATCCATGAAACTTTGTGTGACTTAAGGACTGTTGTGAATACATTCAATACAAATCAAGAAACCACATAGGAGGGTAACAGCATGGAGCTCGTCAGATTGCTATGAGTCCAGTTGCAAACAGGTTTTGCCATGCTCGTGCTAGATTATTTAGTTTTGCTTCCTTTGCACCCAACACAACAGTCCCTTTTTTACAGCAAAACTAGGTTTTACAATTCACTATCATAATACGTTGTGGTGGAAGCACTACCTATCTTTCACTGACTAAACATAGCTGTCGAGAGGGAGTGTAGCTCTGTATGAAGGGGGGAAGGTAGGCAAGATCCGTATGGGTAATTGTTTGGTTAGCCAGGAGCAGAGCTTTGAACTTGATGCGCGCTGCAACTGGAAGCCAGTGCACAGAGATTAGCAGCAGAGTGACATGAGCTCTCTTGGGGTGGTTGAAGACCAGACGTGCTGCTGCATTCTGGGTCATCTGCAGAGATTTATATGAGCATGCAGGGAGGCCGACCAACAAGGAATTATCAATGCGTGACATGACCTGGGGCCTCATCTATAAAGCTTGCTTGCGCAGAAAAAGTGCCTGAAAGTTGCGGAAGCCACCTTCTACGGAAATCCTCGGATCTAAAAAGAAAAAACTAACCGAAAAATCTGCTTATCTTTACGGCAACTCGGACCCTCCCGTAAGAATTTACTTAAAACACGGGGAACTGGCGACGCAGGCTGTGAGGTGGTGAAATGAAGCCAGATTCATGTCATACTCTTAATAATGTCATCACATATCACAACATATATCAGACTTAAAATAATAAAATAATAAAATAAAATAGCGCTGATCGTGTCCTCTGTGTGTGAAGCTCAGTCAGTCAGGACTCTGGTGCTGCTGGAGCTGCAGCCTCTTCTTCACCCACCGCTTTAAGACAGAACAAATGAGGGGCTGCGTTTAGGGAGCCCCAAGGAGCCCCTAAAGGGACTCAGATTTTTTTTCATATATATGAGTTTTACGCGCGCGTGAAACCTTTAGGTGCTGCTTGTATACGGTGCCTAAATTAGGGTCCCGCGTTAAAACGACGCAGAGCCTACGGCGTAGGGTACGCGGCGACGCGCACCTACGCCGTAGGCTCTGCGTTGATGTAACGCAGAACCATAAACCCGCCCTGAGCAGCTCTGAGGGGAGACGGGAGAGGAGGAGGGGCAGCGGGGGGTGAAGCGGGGCTGCGGGGCCGTTTTCGTATCGCTTTCATACAGTGTCTTGATAATTTGCAATTTAAGGCTGAGCCTACCGTTAGTTTTTAAACTGTAAAAAGTAAGGGGAAAAAAAACATGATTTTAAAAAGACGGGGGGACGTGTGTCCCCCTGTTGTGCCGGGGAACTCACTGCGTTTAGCGCAGCAATGGCGTGCTGCCACTCACTCTCTTTATTTTATTGTATACTATTTATATACTTATTCTAACTTTTACTGTGACCACCAAATAATGTGGTTTTCCTGTCCTCCACATCATCTACAACATCTAGGTCTCCGTGAAAGTCAGTGTCACGGTGGCTGCTACTTCTCATTCATTCTGCCCCAAACAGGCTGCAGGAAGCCACTGCGCATGCTCAGTAGGCTCATTCATATGCATTTATGGGCGTGTAGAGGGCGGGATATGCGGCAGATTCAGCCGTGCAACTTTCCAGCTGGTCTGTGATTCATAAAGGAACGTTGCGTGCAAATCTGCGTGCACACGGTTTTATTGATCCGGATTTTTTTTTGCGCACGGCATTTTCGGCTTTTGAGTGTACGTGCACTTTTAGTATGACTCCTACGCAGTCCATTTTAAATGAGGCCCCAGAGCCTGAACCAATAGCTGTGCTGTATGTTCTGTCAGGTAGGGTCTGATTTTCCTGCTGTTTTAAAGAGCAATCCGCCAAGACCGGGAAACTGAGGCAACATGGTCCTTAAAGGTCAGCTGGCTGTCTAACATGACACCAAGATTCCTAGCAGAAGTGGTAGGAGAAGCCATGAGAGCTGATGAATTCACCACAGTACAATGAAAAAAGAAGAGAGCCAAGCAAGCATTCCTGCGACACCCCAGTTGCCAGCTCATGCTATATGGACACTCGTCCATATAGTAGGAAGTAGGAAGCATACTCCACAAACAATTGTCACTTTATATTTTTTAAAATATGAAAACATAACCGATGAGCATATTTCTGCCATACTTTTGTGATTAATTTCAAAATGAAAGTCAGTAAAAACACTCTTCATCCTAAGCTCATAAATACCTCTAAGTTTCATTCAGATACGCCATCCGGTAAACAAACAATGACATTTTTAAATTCTGGACACTAAACCTTTTTTTATGACATCTAATTTTTTATTCAAGGTCATCAAATCGAGTGAAAATATAGCGTATATCTCCGAAGGATTAATGATTTTCAGAATTGCTAAAAAACTGGTTGATTTAGACATTGTAGACATTGTATAATACTATTTTACAATATCTACAAGGAGCTATGAGATTTACTGTACCTCCCTTAAGACATCCATATAGTTACTGATACTTTTAGCAAACAGAGATTGCATCAAAAAGTTCATAACATCTTGATGCAATTTATCCAACAGAAATCAATATGATTATGGTCATGCGAAGTAGTGGCATGACCATATTGCAATCGTCCAGAATGGCCCAAAGGGCAATGTTGCTAGCATTTTGTTAACAAGCTAAAGTCGCAAAAGTCTAGAAAAGGTTTCCCTTTTCTTCTTCTTCTTATTATTCCGCACGCTTTTTTCATCCGTTAATGAGGCCCGAACCGCAACGTGCACCCATGCATGGCATACATCGTTGGATGTGTCTCCATCATGCCACGATGGGTATTACTTTTCTCAGTCAAAAGTGTTACCGTGGCAACGCTAGATGCCAAAAAGCAAAAAAAAAAGGCAAAAATTCGGACGCTTATCGCTCAGCCGAACTTTATCGTAGAGACATCGTTCAAATTTACAAACACTCGGCCCGGTTGGCACTAAAGGACCGTACAACCTCATCATGTTAATTATTACGTTTTTTGCGATATTAGCTATTACACTTTTTGAGATATTTAACTATTCTAATTTTTCAAGCTAACGGAAATTTGGACGCTTGTTGCTCGGCAACACGATATCGCAGAGACATCGATCCAACGTTAAAAGGCTCAGGACGATGTGGACTACAACATACTGAGGTTCATAAGGCTGTTGTTTACAACTTTCGAGATATTGTAGAAAAATTGTCAAATTCTATCCTATGGGGCTTGTTACCATGGCAACAAAAACCTATGCATTTGTATGGGGGAGCATGTGAATAAACCATCTGTTAATGCTGCCTGAACCGCAATGTGCATCCAGGCCTTGGTTTGGTTTATTGGCCATTATTAATAACCCCAAATATGGCAAGAACCACCTCCGACGAAACCAAAACAACCTTAAACACAACCACTACAGGGTTGGCATCTGTTGCAAGTCTGAAATGAGAGAAACACAAGAAAACACACAATGGGCACACAAGCATTTGGAATCTGAAAAAGAGAAAAAAAAACAGCAACCGACAAGGAAGAAACCCGAACCCAGGCCACCAGCAGCTCCATGGAGGACCAGAAGTGGGACAGCAGGAAAACCCTGCCTGCAAGCCCATCCCTCTCCCAGCAGATGACAGAAGGAAGCCCCGGGCGGAGCCCCCATGACCACGGGAGAAGGCAGCCAGGAAACCCACGGCGACGGACCAGGCCCCATCAGAGCACCAGCCACTCTCCAGGGCCACAACTTCCACCCGGTAAAAGGCCAGCCCGCCCAGAAAGACGGGCCCACCCCGACAGTCAACGCCGGCAGGCCAACACACGCCCCGAAGAAAGTGGCAACCCCAGAGTCAAAAGCGTGCCCAGCTACAATGGCAGCAGGGGGAAGCAGGGACGTTTTTTTTAAAACTACAAATATTTTTTTCATTGAAAACATAAAACAATCTCTTGACAGTGGTAATGTTGTGTTTTCTGGACCTTAAAAGGGCATTTGACATCGTCAACCTGAACATACTACTGGCCATGTTAAAATACTTCAAAGAAACTCAAAGAAACAGTTAAACCTGTCCTGAGGCCGGCTTCCAGCTTTATGCAGATGACACGGTCATCTATGCTCCTGCTGGGTCACCCAGCAAGGCAGCAGAGACCTGTAACGCAGCGCCTGTATGAATTCCAACAGTTGCTGGAATATAATCAGCTAATTTCGAACGTCAATCAGACTGTCAATGTGGTTCTTGATATGAAAACTAAGCTCACAGGAAAGTTTATATGTTACAATAAAGAATGAACAAATACAAGAAGTCAATGAATTTAAATTCTTAAAGGAGCTGTATGTAAGAGCAATAATAAAACAAATCATAAAATGACCCCGATATGTCAACAGACATTTAAAAATCATGTTCATTTCAAATACTTATGTCACTGACAACAGCACTCAAGCCAGGATATTCCAGTTTAAAAAGAGGAGTTGCAGCCCTCAACTGATGTTTATGTTGTCATTTTTTGTTTTGGCCTGAAGCTCCACCCTCCACCTATCTCCCAATCACCAAGTCAGTATTGTTTCTGAAGCTCCACCCTCCACCTATCTCCCAATCACCAAGTCAGTATTGTTTCTGAAGCTCCACCCTCCACCTATCTCCCAATCACCAAGTCAGTATTGTTTCTGAAGCTCCACCCTCCACCTATCTCCCAATCACCAAGTCAGTATTGTTTCGGCATCCGGGTTGCCAGCTCGGCTCTAATTATGGCAGCCATGGCAGCCTACGTTCCTGCTGCATTCTGCAGCCTACCTGGCAACCTCTGGTCGGGGGGAGGAGGGGGAGGGTACACGCCGCTCAACAATATTTTGAAAGTGACTGCAGTACCAGTTTTGGCCATTTCTTACAGACGGCTCCTTTAAGAATAGTTTAAGATCCACAGCTAAAGTTTGATAAGCACATCAAGAAAATAACAAACACTGTGAAAAGCAACCTTACCTGTTCCAGATGAATGAAGCATTACATTCCAACTCCAGCAGCATGGTGGCTTAGTGGTTACCACTTTTGCCTCACAGTGAGAAGGTTCCCGGTTCGACTCCCTGTGGAGTTTGCATATTCTCCCCGTGCTTGCATGGATTTGGGTTCCTCCCACAGTCCAAAAACATGCATGCTAGGTAAATTATTAATTCTAAATTGCCCGTAGGTGTGAGTATGTCTGGTTGTCTGTCTCTATATGTGGCCCTGCGATGGACTGGCGACCTGCCCAGGGTGAACCCCTTGCCTGTAATGACCTGGGATAGGCTCCAGCTGAACCCAGTTACCCTGCAAAGGATAAAGCGGGTATTGAAAATGGATGGATGGATGGATACATTCCAACTCAAGCAGCTCAGATCCTCATGTACTCTACTCTACAGTATGGGCTCAAGCATCACCTTGTGCAGTAACTAAAATCTCCTCATTATACAACCAGGCTTTAAAAATAATGGATAAAAAATATCCAGTGGCATCATTGCCTCATACTAAAAAAATACAATCTTATGAGAGTTGACAGTTTTGTACATTTGTTTTTTCTTAAGTTAGTATTCAAATGTTTTAATAACTTTGCTCCTGAACATCTTCATAGATTTAAACAAAGACAAAACAGTAACAGAGTCACAAGACACACAGTGGAGGGAAACTGTAGAATTCAACACCCTAGAACTATTTTTGGACAATCAGCTATTTCAATTAAAGGTTGTAAAATCTGGAATACATTACCCAATGAATTAAAACGAATAAGTAATCAGAAAATTGAATTCTATGGCTCTTTTGTTTAGGCTAACTGTATTTTAAATTGATATTGTGATTTTATCTATAATTTAAAAGCACAACTAGGGACAGGAGCTGAAAATTAACTGTAGCTATGTGTCTATATGCAGCACATCAGATTAATTTGCTTTAAAAAATAATGGATAAAAAATATCCAGTGGCATCATTGCCTCATACTAAAAAAATACAAACTTATGAGTTTTGACAGTTTCGTACATTTGTGTTTTCTTAAATTAGTATTCAAATGTATTGTATGGGTCCAGGGCCCGATACTAAGGGCTGTCCGGTCTCTATATGATCGGAGCAGGAGTCTGGTTCTCATTGCTGGCAGTAGATCAGACTTGTTCCCGGTGCATGTTGGACTCCGGCAGGGCTGCCCTTTGTCACCGGACCTGTTCATAATTTTTATGGACAGGATTTCTAGGCGCAGCCAGGGGCCGGAGGGGATCCGGTTTGGGAACCACAGGATTTCATCTCTGCTTTTTGCGGATGATGTTGTCCTGTTGGCTTCATCGGACCGGGACCTTCAGCATGTGATGCGGTTTGAGGCCGAGTGCGACGCGGCAGGGATGAGAATCAGCACCTCCAAAACCGAGAGGAGCTGGAGGAAGTGTCTGGGGTGAAGGAAGCCTGGGCATCTCTGTTGAGACTGCTGCCCCCGTGACCCGGGAACGGATAAGCGGAAGAAAAAGGATGGATGGATGGATGGATGGATGGATGGATGGATGGATGGATGGATATGTATACTGCATTGTCCCTATCAAATGGAATGAAAGGAATAAATAAAGGAATCAAATTACGTCCAAATTATATGTTTTGAAAATTAATTTTTTTATTTTAATATTTTCTTATCTCACTCATATTCGTGAGGTCTTGTTGTTCAAAGGTAAACATGTCAGTATTTTGTACAGTCTTTCTGACTATAGTTTTTCACATTTTCTTTGCCAGGACGATCATCTATCACCACCACCATGACTATCGACAGTAAGAATGGAGGACCTGGGTCCCCTGCTGGGAGAGTTTCCAAAACATCTTTTAAGGAGGACTTCTACTCTACTTTTAGCTCTCCCCTAGCCTGGATTTTGGTTCTGGCGCTAATTATAACTTGGTCATGTGTTTTCGTCATAATGTTCGATCTAGTGGACTACAATACTCTTTCAGGTAAAGTAAGAACATTCTTAATTTCATTTTTACTCATTATTACAAGGTGTGAGTGTAAATATTGTTTGTAAACAGATTACATTCTAGTTTGAAAGAATGCTGGCCATGACAAACTAAAATGCGAAAGCCACATATGGCTCCAATTTATAGGGTAATAATGTGGATTGTTTCTGGCAATTGGATAAGTGCTGGCCAGACTGCTGAGAGTCCAGTTGGACACAGGTGCTGTCACACCAGAATTGTCACGCCAGTGCTATATATATATATATATATATATATATATATATTTTTTTTTTTTTTTTAATAAGAAAGCTACGTCTAAGAAGACACCATCTTGTCATAAGTGCATGCATCTTACTAGATGCCGAAGTGCTCCTTAAAGAGCTGAGTCTTTAGCTTGCTCTTAAAAGTAAGTAGAGACCCTGCAGATCGGATAGAGTTTGGTAGGTTATTCCACCATCGGGGAACAATGGAGGAGAAGAGTCCAGCTGATTTCACGCCACGTTGTGGTGGAAGTACCAGGCGTCTTTCACTGGCTGAGCAGAGCTGAGGAGAGGGAGTGTAGCTCTGGATGAAGGAGTGGAGGTATTGAGGAGCCGTTTGGGTAATTGTTTGGTAAACCAAAAGCAGAGCTTTGAACTTCATGCACGCTGCAACTGGAAGCCAGTGCAGGGAGATTAGCAGCGGAGTGACATGAGCTCTCCTGGGTTGATTGAAAACCAGACGTGCTGCTGCATTCTGGATCATCTGTACAGGTTTAACTGAGTACGCAGGAAGGCCGACCAACAAGGAATTACAGTTGTCAATGCGTGACATGACCAGGGGCCTCATCTATAAAGCTTGCTTGCGCAGAAAAAGCGCCTGAAAGTTGCGGAAGCCACCTTCTACGGAAATCCTCGGATCTAAAAAGAAAAAACTAACCGAAAAATCTGCTTATCTTTACGGCAACCTGGACCCTCCCGTAAGAATTTACTTAAAACACGGGGAACTGGCGACGCAGGCTGTGAGGTGGTGAAATGAAGCCAGATTCATGTCATACTCTTAATAATGTCATCACACATCACAACATATATCAGACTTAAAATAATAAAATAATAAAATAAAATAAAATAGCGCTGATCGTGTCCTCTGTGTGTGAAGCTCAGTCAGTCAGGACTCTGGTCCTGCTGGAGCTGCAGCCTCTTCTTCACCCGCTTTAGGACCAACAAATGAGGGGCTGCGTTTAGGGAGCCCCAAGGAGCCCCTAAAGGGACTCAGATTTTTTTTCATATGAGTTTTACGCGCGCGTGAAACCTTTACGTGCAGGTGTATGGTGCCTAAATTAGGGTCCCGCGTTAAAACGACGCAGAGCCTACGGCGTAGGGTACGCGGCGACGCGCAGCTACGCCGTAAGCTCTACGTTAAAGGAACGCAGAACCATAAACCCGCCCTGAGCAGCTCTGAGGAGAGACGGGAGAGGAGGAGGGGCAGCGGGGGTGAAGCGGGGCTGCGGGGCCGTTTTCGTATCGCTTTCATACAGTGTCTTGATAATTTGCAATTTAAGGCTGAGCCTACCGTTAGTTTTTAAACTGTAAAAAGTAAGGGGAAAAAAAACATGATTTTGAAAAGACGGGGGGACGTGTGTCGCCCTGTTGCGCCGGGGAACTCACGGCGTTTAGCGCAGCAACGGCGTGCTGCCACTCACTCGCTTTATTTTATTGTATACTATTTATATAGTTATTCTAACTTTTACTGTGACCACCAAATAATGTGTTTTTTCTGTCCTCCACATCATCTACAACATCTCTGTCTCTGTGAAAGTCAGTGTCACGGTGGCTGCTACTTCTAATTCATTCTGACGCCAAACAGGCTGGAGGAAGCCACTGCGCATGCTCAGTAGGCTCATCCATATGCATTTATGGGCGTGTAGAGGGCGGGATTAGAGGCGGATTCAGCTGCGCAGGTTTATGATTCATAAAGGAACGTTGCGTGCAAATCTGCGTGCACATGGTTTTATTGATCCGGATTTTTTTTTGCGCCCGGCATTTTCGGCTTTTGAGCGTACGTGCACTTTTAGTATGAATCCTACGCACTCCATTTTAAATGAGGCCCCAGAGCCTGATGTAACCCAGTGTACTACTAAAAAAGTGTGTGTTACCCACTCTACTACACTCACCAGCTCACCAGCTCACTCACTTAATCACTCACACCAGGTTCCACTCAGTGATTCCACTCCACCATACCAACAGGTTAAAGCCAGCCCTTTGCCACAGACAGTGAGGTGACATCACTGGCTGTGGCAGGTCTGTATGATTTCTCTCTACAAACATTTCATCATTTCAACTAAACATCCTAACTATCAAATCTTCACATTTTAGACTCCATTTACTCCTAATGACCCGCTGATATTACTGATGAGCTGATGAGCTATAGAGAATTGCTGAGTTAATCTGACTGTTTTGAAATATTTGGTTGGTTTGTTTGTTTGGTTGTTTGATTTTGGTTATTTTGATAGTGGTTTTGACTATTTTGATTTGCAAAAACCACTGTTTGATTTGTATGATTTATAGAACGACTGTTTTGGAATTTAATTTTTGGAAATATACTTATTTATTATTGGCCTTTTTTGTGTTCAGGCCAGGTTTCTTTTCAGACCTGAATGATCTTGGATGACTTAAAACACAATGGCGAGCCAAGCCCAGAGAGCTAAGCCCAGGGAGCTAAGCTAGCCCGGAGAGCATGTGCCAGTTGCTTACCTACCAGGACGGCAGGCCCTCAGCTCCATAACCCACACAGCCCCTCCATAACCTCTCCAACCAACACAATGGCGAGCTAGGCCCAGGGAGCATATGAACTCTGAACTATGAACTATGAACTGTGAACTATGACCAATGACTGACTGAGTCACTTTGGGGTTTTGATTTTTCTCAACTGTTGCTGTTTATTTTATTTTGGTTTATTTAATAACATTGTTTCAAGCATATTTACAGTGTCTGAGGTTCTTTATGTTCAATGTAATTCCTTCTCATAGCCACCTACTTCTGAAAGCAGTCAAACTACCTATTCCCATACGGTATATGTTACACTGAATCAAGAGTTGTGTCGTATGTTCTGTCAGGTAGGGTCTTATTTTCCTGATGTTGTAGAGAGCGAAAACGGCAAGACCGGGAAACCGAGGCAACATGCTCCTTAAAGGTCAGCTGGCTGACACCAAGATTCCTAGCAGAATATGTGGGCACAAGTGTGGTTGAATCCAGCTGCACGCTTATCTGAGGAGGTAAGGAGTGACTGGCTGGGCAAACAATTACCTCAGTTTTGGACAGATTTAGCTGACGGTGACGGTCCTTCATCCAAGCAGAGATATCAGAAAGACAGGCTGATATTTGCATTGAGACAGCCATGTCGCCAGGTGGGAAGGAAAGGAAGAGCTGGGTGTCATCAGCATAGCAGTGGTAGGAGAAGCCATGAGAGCTAGATTTCAACTAGTGAAGTGGTGTATAGTGAAAAGAGAAGGGGGGCCAAGCACTGATCTCTGTGGCACCCCTGTTACCAGCTCATGTGATCTGGGCACGATACTCTGAAGGATCTTCCTGCGGGGTAAGACATGAACCATAAGAGGACAGATCCTGAAATGCCAAGCGTTGACAGTGAGGAGAGGAGGATGTGGTCGTTGACCGTGTCGAAGACAGCAGACAGGTCGAGCAATATGAGGACTGAGGATAGACCAGCAGATCTGGCAGCCCCTAGTGACTCAGTGTTGACAGAAGATCAGTTTCAGTTAAGTGGCCCTGCCTAAAGCCAGACTGATTTGGACCATACAGGTAGTTGTTGTGAAGGAACTGTGAGACCTGACTGAAGACGGCACGTTCTAGAATGTTAGACATGAACGGCAGCAGTGAGACAGGCTGGTAGTTTTCAACCTGGGCAGGGTTTATTCATAGCGGAGGTGAGTGAGGAGCAGAGTGTTTCTGTAGCCTCATTAACATTAATTTTATTTTCTAATACTGTATGATTTTTTTTTTTTTTTTTTTTTTTTTTTTTTTTTTGGCAGGCGGACCAGCCAATATAATAAGATATAAAGTTATTTGTCACTGAGCCAGCGTCCCAACACAATGATATACATTCCAGTACAGCCCATCCAGAGAAAAAAAAAAAAAAGAGGCATAGATCATTTATCATGGCAAACAAACAATCAAGGACCATTACGTCACCCAGATCGGCGTCACCGGGGCCCCTCCCTTGAGCCAGCCCTGGAGTTGGGGCTCAAAGACAAGCGCCTGGTGGACGGGTCTTTGCCCATGGGACCTGGCCGGGCTCAGCCCGAAACGGCGTCGTGGGCCCGCCTTCCCGTAGGCCCACAACCAGGAAGGACCATAATAGGCTGGTAGCTGTCTGGGTAGCAGTCGTGGCGGGGTGCCTCAACGTCCCAATCCCTGGACCAAAACCCTCGCAGTAGGGACATAGAATGTCACCTCGCTGAGAGATACCGGCTAGAGATAGTCGGGCTCACGTTGACACATAGCTTGGACTCTGGAACCCAGCTCCGTGAAAGGGGCTGGACCCTCCACTACTCTGGAGTTGCCCAGGGTGAGAGGCGGCGGGCTGGTGTGGGCTTGTTTATAGGCCCCTAGCTCAGCCGCAATGAATTGGAGTTTACCCTGGTGAACGGGAGGATCGTTTTCCTGCGCCTTCGGGTTGGGAAAAGGTCTCACTGTTGTTTGTGCCTACGGGCCGAACGGTAGTGCGGAGTACCCGGCCTTCTTGGAGTCCCAGGGAGGAGTACTTGATGGTGCTCCAACTGGGGACTCCTTTGTTCTACTGGGGGACTTCAACGCTCACGTGGTCAATGACAGTGATACCTGGAGAGGCGTGATTGGGAGGAACGGCCTCCCCGATCTGAACCCGAGTGGTGATTTGTTGTTGGACTTCTGTGCTAGTCACGGTTTGTCCATAACGAACACCATGTTCAAGCATAAGGGTGTCCATCAGTGGCACCAGGACACCTTAGGCCGGAGGTCAATGAACGACTTTCTTGTCGTTTCATCTGATCTTCGGCCACATGTCTTGGACACTCGGGTGAAGAGAGGGGCTGAGCTGTCAACTGATCACCACCTGGTGGTGAGTTGGATGCGCTGGCGGAGGAGGAAGTTGGACAGACAGGGCAGACCCAAACGTATTGTGAGGGTCTGTTGGGAACGTCTGGCTGAGCCCTCTATCAGGGAAGTCTTCAACTCTCATCTCCGAGAGAACTTCTCACAGATTCCGGAGGCTGGGGACATTGAATCCGACGCAGTAGATAGGTACCGGCAGGCCAAACAGGCTGCGGCTCGGGCAGTCCTGGAGGCAAAAACTCGGGTCTGGGAGGAGTTCGGTGAGGCCATGAAAGAAGACTTTTGGTCGGCCTCAAGGAAATTCTGGCGAACCGTTCGGCGTCTCAGAAAGGGGAAGCAATACTCTGCCAACACCGTTTATGGTGCAAGTGGGGAGCTGTTGACCTCGACTGGGGACATCATCAGTGGAAGGAATACTTCGAGGATCTCCTCAATCCGACTGACATGCCTTCCATTGAGGAAGCAGAGAGTGTGGACTTGGGGATGTGCTCATCCATCACCCGAGCCGAGGTCACTGAGGTGGTTCGTTCTTCAGTGGCAGGGCACCGAGGGTGGATGAGATTCACCCCGAGTACCTCAAGTCTCTGGATGTCGTAGGGCTGTCTTGGTTGACACGCTTGCATGGAAGAAGGGGACAGTACCGCTGGAGTGGCAAACCGGGGTTGTGGTCCCTCCTTTTTAAAAAGGGGGACTGGAGAGTGTGTTCCAACTATAGGGGGATCACACTTCTCAGCCTCCCCGGGAAAGTCTACGCCAGGGTACTGGAGTGGAAAATACGGCTGATAGTCGAACCTCAGATTCAGGAGGAACAATACGGTTTTTGTCCCGGTCGTGGAACACTGGACCACCTCTATACCCTCTGCAGGGTACTTGCACCCAATTTGCCCAACCAGTCCACATGTGTTTTGTGGATCTGGAGAAGGCATTTGACCGTGTCCCTCGTGCCATTCTGTGGGGGGCGCTCAGTGAGTATGGGGTCCGGGGCCCTATATTAAGGGCTGTCTGGTCTCTATATGATCGGAGCAGGAGTTTGGTTTGCATTGCCGGCATTAAGTCAGACTTGTTCTAAGTGCATGTTGGACTTTGGCAGGGCTGCCCTTTGTCACCGGTCCTGTTCATAATTTTTATGGACAGGACTTCTAGGCGTAGCCAGGGGCCGGAGGGGATCCGGTTTGGGAACCACAGGATTTCATCTCTACTTTTTGCGGATGATGTTGTCCTGTTGGCTTCATCGGACCGGGACATTCAGCATGTGCTGTGGCGGTTTGAGGCAGAGTGCAACACGACAGGGATGAGAATCAGCACCTCCAAAACTGAGGCCATGGTTCTCCACCGGGAAAGGGTGGCGTGCCTTCTACCGGGTGGGGGGAGAAGTCCTGCCTCAGGTGGAGGAACCCAGTTCCGGATAAGCGGTGGATAATGGATGGATGGATGGACTTAGGAGACGGGTGATGGGCCTGAGGCTGCAGCCATGGCTAGGCGCTGCCCTTTCATTAGCTGAAAAAAGGATGAGATTTGGAAAGAGCAAAGGAAAAACATCTTGACATTGTGAAAAACAGTATGAGGGTGCAAAAAACACCTCAGCACAAAAAAGCATCATACTCAGACAACATCACAACGAAAAAACTTGAGACTTGCATGTGTGGAGGGGTTCCCGACACAGGCCAACTAAGTGAGTGCCGCAGCCTCTTGGTGCAGCATGTGTAACCTAAATGGTATGTCCCACTGTAAAGGTCTAAGGACAGATCTCCAGATATTACTCCAGGGTTGGAGACCACTGCTGTATACAATCATGTATTGTACTAGTGGCTTTTCAACTTCACTCAGAGGCTGTAAATCTCCAACAATGTAGTCCATTATCAGTTTGTCTACCTGTTGCTGGGAAATCAACCCCCTGAAGTCTGCAGCAGTGGGACTGGGGTCGTTTGGGGCTGTTGGGTCTTCTTGGTGTTTCCTGATTACTTTTTTTGATTGTCAAGGACTTGCAGATATTTTCTCACACTGGACGGATGCTTTAACTCCACATGACGTTTCAAATGTGAAGTTGACGAGGCTGATGTTCTGACTTGTTTTCTCAGCGCAGGTGGACATAGTTTCCACAGAAAAGTTAGAATTTTACCGTTGGACTCTTTGGGAGACGATGCGTAAAATTCCCACAGATAATTATAAGCGGATCATCATCTGGCGGCTCGCTGACGCTGCGTCTGCAACGTCTCTCTCTTCACTGGTCATGTAAAGACTGCACCGGGCTCGGGCCGCCGTTATGCTGGTGTGTGCATTGTTTGTGGGTAACATAGTGTGAAGTCGTCGTCTCGTCGAGTATTGTAAATGTGCGCCCCGCCCGCTGGTGAAATGAGAAGGATTATTCCGTAATAATTGGACCTAAACAGTGACGCTGAAACTCACATAATCTGAACAGTTCAAATTCCAGTTCATGATCTGCAGAATGAACAAGTTCACGTTCAAGTTCTTTATTTGATTATTATATGTTGCGTTCAGTTCAACGTTCTCACAGAAATGAATGTGTTCAATGAACGCGTTCATTTGAACTCGTTCATGCACAACACTGGACCCAGGACATGACCCCCGAGCAATTATTACATAAACATAACATATAGCCACTTTTGCACTAGTATCGGCTCAGCCCGGTTCGGCTCGGCGCGGCACGGCACGGTTCCACACGTGTGTTTTCGCACTGCCAGGGGAGAAGTGGGGGGGGTTGGGGTGAAGCTGCTGTGACGTACTCGATTGCGCAACCGCTTTGTTCATGTCGGCGCTGATGAGAAATCAGCTGGAGCCGGGAGCGGCTGAGAGTAAAACAGCCCGTCTACATCGCTTTTTTAATTTTTTCTCGACAGCCACCAGGTTTATGAACATCTGCACCTCAGAGTTGGATCACCAAACAGACGTTTTGCTGTATAATAAAATCGCAGCGAGTCCCCTCGCTCTGACTCCCGCTTCCTGATTCAAACGTCTGCCGGCCCCGCCCCCGACCAATCAGAGGCGCGGAGCGTGGTGGCGGCCCCGCCCCCGACCAATCAGAGACGCGGAGGGTGGTGACGGCCCCGCCCCCCGACCAATCGGTGGCGAGGAGGGTGGTGACCTCAGAAATAGTCCCTGCTCAGCCCGCAAAGAACCTCACTGAAATGGTTACAGAAAAAAGTATGGACTTGGAGCGGCTTTACCCGTCTCAGCCCTAGTGCGAAAGCGCAAAATGGGGCCGTAGCGGGTAGAACTGAGGAGAAGTGAGACTAGTGCAAAAGGGCCAATAAACAATGGCAGGTAAAAACTGCCCTAGTGGGAGAAAAGCCTTAAGCCAAACAGTGGCAAGAAAAACTCCCCTTTAGGAGGGAAGAAACCTGGACCAGGACCTGGATCATAAGGGGGATAGAAACCTGGACCAGGACCTGGATCATAAGGGGGGGGGGGGGGTCCTCCTGCTGGGGGCCAGCTGGGTGGGGCAGGAAAAGAGAGAACAGACAGATGAAATGAATAAAAAACAGAGAAAGGGGAGACACAGTCAAAATTATGCGATATATAAACAGATGTAGACAGGTGGTCATAGGGTGAATTGAATATTATGAATAACATGTAATTACAGTGTGTACAGAAGTATTTGGCCTTTCCTTTCATCCTCAGCACAGTATTTAAAATCTTTGCTTTACACTGTTTCTCCTCCGACCAGGTGGGACACATCCTGGCAACAGGAAGGTTTGGAAGGATTCAGCGCATAGAGGCAAGACATCTAATTTTCTGCTAATTCCTGAGACTAGACTTTTTTCTAAAAATGTTAGCATTAGCCTTAGCATTCAGATGAAGATTCATGTCATGAACAGTTTGCACTTCCTTGAATGGGAAAAAACTGTACCAGTGTGTTTTCTGCTGGTTCACTTTTTGCAAACATCATTGTTTCAGAATATCCACCTAGAAGAAAAACAAGAATCAAACTTTTAAATGAATCAAACAATTTTGGTTTTATATTTAACTTTTATGTTAAAGGATGAAGGGTAAAACAGGAAGTTTCCTTAAATTAAGAATTATGCTTTTCTGTTAATTAATTTACCTTCAGGGACATATACAATATTTTTGAATTTGAATTTAATTATAATATAAACTGTTGCCCATAAAATGAAAAAAAAATAACCCCAACTAACTTTTTTTACCTCTTCCCATGAAACGTTGGTGAATAATGAGGACCCAAAAAATTTTTTTTTGTATGAAATCAAAATGTTTCCAAATTTTATGGTCAACAGTGTTGTTATAGACTCATTTCAGTTTGACCCCAGGAGTCTATGTTTTTCCAACCTTTTTCTCAATCTTGAAGTACGGGAGCTTTGCAACTGTTCTTGAATTTGGATTTGTCTGGCTCTAATCAAAAATATCAATGGAGCCAACTCTGATAAAACTAAATTATTGACCAAAGTAAATGATGTGTTTGTATGACTTTATTCATGGTTGTGTTTTTCCAGGAGGGTTAAGCAAGATTACCCCAGACGAACACAACCTGGTGAATGACATTGTGGAAGAATCAACAAACGTGATTACAAGCCTGTTCAAATTTGCTGGCAATCTTATTGCTCCTGAAGAAGATGAAGGTACATTCATGGTCAATGCATACATATGAAAATATGAATTAAAAAGTATTAGGTGAACACCTTGAATATAAGTTGTGATGTAAAATGTACATGCTAGTGCAATTAATAGATTCCTTCTCATCCTCTTTAGGAAATCTATATGCAGTGAGGAAAAAAGGTTTGTGCCATAGCAGTTTCTCATTGTTTTACATGATCATCTAGCAACATAATAAGAAAGGAAAAAGCATGCTTTTTATGTATCTTGGTCAGGTTGCACAAAAATACATGTTAAATACATGTTATTCTGTCTGTTATTTTTTTCTTGGTCAAGTTTGACTATGAACTCAAAAGTAATTTAAATTGTGTGTATACATTAAAAATCTGTTTAGTTTTGTGACTGCAGCAGTCTGTTTAATGCTTTTAATAATCAGTGATTTAGACCTCCAGAACATTTCATGATGAAAATGTGTAAAACTGATGATAATAGCCATGGCACAGGCTGCTACTTTTATAGATGCAGTTGATTTACATGTTGAAACACGGCCAGAGAATTCTTCTTCTTGTTTTGGTTGTAGATTCAAGAGTAAATAATTTATGAACCCTGTCAAAGATACATGATGGCTGGAAGAGGCCAAGATAGTGGAGATGAAGAATACAAAGCAAAACTATTATTATTTATAACCAATAACGTTTAGATAGGTCCTTCTTTGATATAGGCTAATGAATCCTGTTCCTCACTCTTTAACAGTCATCTAATGGAGGTGAGAAGAGGAAATCATCATTTTCAACTGCAGTGAAACCATGGGACTTTAGCTTCTACAATATTTTGTATCACTTTTTTTTTATAACTATTTAAACTAGATGCATCAACTAGGATTTTAAGTTCTATTTATTGTGCATGAGTGAATACCTACATTGTTTGTGCAAGTTGAATGTTCAAGTCTGAAGTTTTTTGATTCTCTCTAGGTGAATTTCTACCATCTAAAAGTAAAGGTCTGTATCTCTTATTTTTGCTTATGTGCAGAATTTTTCACGAACCTCGTGTCAGTTTTATCATTCCATAATTTCTATAGTTATATTTTACTTATGGCATTTATATTTACAAATATTATTCATATGCAGTACCAAAGAGTAAAATTCTTTCACAGAAATGTGCTTCCTGTGAAAGAAACCCTGTTGTTTTTGTCCATCAGTGATTGGTTATATCCAATTTTTTCAGCGCTAACCAACATCACCAAATTGTAAACTCGGATATATCTTATATCTTAAGATATAAATGGAAATTAAAGCTGCAAGCAGCGTTGGTTGAGCCCTTGCACGTATGATCACTGCCCCCCAGGGGCCACTACATTCATGGTCAATATAACTATAAAGTACCTTGGTGTCCCCATCAAAGTTAACTATACATATTAGAAAATAACAAGAAATCTGAGGTTCTGGAGGAAATGACCAAACATTTGCACACACATGAGTATGATCACACGTCTCTTGACATGGATTTCCACTATTTTAAACCATCTTCTTTCATTCGGTGTAGGACATTTTGGAATGTCCCCATGCCTCTCCTCTAACTCTGGTAAATCCAAAAAGTGGTGAATGGACACATTAAAATACTTTTTATATTTCCCTATTGTTCCTCACATGTTCTTAAATAAAATAAGTAGATTACCAGGTTAAGTTGGTAGTTAATTTACTCGGGAGAATATAGATATATGTTACGTTTTATACACTAAATACATGTCGTGGTAGCGATAAATATCGGTACCGATAAGGAGTATCGGTATTGGTATCGGTATCGGTATCAGTATCGATAAATTCCTAATGATACACATCCCTATTCAGAGGAGGTCAATAGAATAGCGACATAAATAGGAGTAAATCATTTGATTCTATATCTTCAGATGTATTTATTCTGTGGAAAAAAAATATATATATAGGTTCATAATTTTTGTGCTTTCATTTTTCAAATACATTCATGTTGAAACTGTATGCACTTTAAAATGTGTCTCTAAAATTTTGATGATAAAAATAAAGTTTAAAAAATATTCTGCAAATTCTCTTTTGCTTTGTGTTTTTTTTTTTTTTTCTTTATCAGATGAACGTAATGAACCCACTTTTCAGATTTCTCTCAGTTTGTCAGGTTAACATTGTTAAACTGATACCATGAAGTCAATCATTTGTAATTATAATGGTAATGATTTTAATGATGATAATAATATGATGCACTTCTTGCAGTTTTGGGGATGCAAGTGGCTGAAGTTGAAGAGGAGGAAGAGACAGTGAGCAAAAAAGAGGCAGAAACGGAAGAGGAGGGAGAGGATGAAATGCAAATTGAAGAAGCTATCATTGATGAAGAGGATCCACTAACGGAAGATGAAGATGATGAGGAAGGAGAAAACATTTCTAAATCAGTCTCAGCAAGAGCTGAAATTGGTGATGAAGATGTATTAAAAGTGGAAACGGGAAAAAGAAAAAGGAAAACTTTAATAAGCGATAAAGATTTTGAAGAAAAATCTGATGAGGAACCTGTAGCTGATGATGATGATGATGATGATGATGATGATGATGATGATGATGAACTTTCTCCCGAACATGAGGATAAAGAGTTGTTTCTATCTGCTGGTTCCGAAACTGATGCACTTGTTGACGTCAAGGACAATAAAGATGCATTAACTCTGTCCGAAGAAGAAGCTGATGAAACTTACGATGATGAATATGATGAAGATAAAAGCAGTGACGAGGCATTTGCTGTTGCCTCAGATGACGGTGAATCTTCATCAATTTTAGATGAGGACGAGGAGGAAGACGATGATGGAGATGACAGTTTAGTTGCAATATCAGACAGTGATTATGTCTCAGCAGAAGACTCTGATAATGTTTTGGGTTCTGATCTTCCTCCTGATGCAATTGCTAGTGAGGATGAAGAAGATGATCATGAACATGCCCAAAAGGAAGATATTTTTCCACTTTTTGATGATCAAGTCTATGATGAAGATCTAAAGTTAAAAGCTGTTGATGATAATTTGGAGGATGATGATCTGCACCGATTACAAGAAGAAATGTCTATAGCGTCTTCTGAACACTTTGCAGATGATGAAGATGAAGAGGAAGACTTCAAAGATAATGACTTGATTGATGAAGACATCCTCAGCACATTCAAAAATGCTGAAATAAGAGACTATAAGGACAAGTCTTTTGATCTCTCTGAGGATGAATTTCATGATTTTGGCATTAAGGAAGTGGAAGAGAAGGATAAAACGGATGATGAAGATGTTGATAAAACGTTATTGGAGTTCACCTTTGTTGAAGAAGACAAAACTGAAACCACAGAACTAGACATTAATGAAGATAGATATGAGTTTAAAGATGAAGTAACAGAATCCTCAGCTGATGAAGATGATGTTGATTTTGAAGATTATCATCATGGACTTGATGACATCATGTTGACAGGTATTGTCCTGCATATACATATAAGGAATGTGCAATATCTTTTTTATCACCTTGTAAAGGAAAAAAATTATACCCACACTGAAATGTTTTTCCTTGACAACCATATTTTTCGCATTTCATGCCTGCAGTGTATTAAAAAAAAGGGTGAGTACAGGGGCAATTAAGTACTAGTAAAGAGGTGATAATGTTAACTCTATGATGTTAACTCAAACAAGGTTTTGCCAGAGGGAAATTGTAATTCACTTAAATTCAATTAAATTCAAAAATAGTTTATTAATCCCTGAAGGGAAATTGATTAATTAAGGATGCTTAATGATTAACACAAATGTTCAGATTGAACAGGGGAAGGGTAGGTTACTAACCTCATAAACATTAAATATTTTTGTGCAAATATTGTTTGTAACTTACTTCAGTTATTGAGATACATTTAGTGGCAACGCCTTCACATATTTGCAAATTACCCAAACCATGTATTCTGAAATATCCCTAAAAATTTAAAAAAAAAAGCTGGTGGGTAGCATTCAATCATTGTGGCTGGCTGCTCTGTATTACATTATTGTAAATAAGTCAGTCATTCTCTTGCCCTAATGTTGGTATTAATATGGTCCTATCTTCTAACTTCTCAAAATCTTTTAAAAACAAATGAGTTCAATTCAATTTTATTTATATAGCGTCTAATACAACAAAAGTTGTCTCTAGACGCTTTCCAGAGACCCATACCCAGAACATGAACCCCCGAGCAGTTATTACATAAACAATGGCAGGTAAAAACTCCCCTAGTGGGAGAAAAACCTTAAGCCAAACAGTGGCAAGGAAAAAAACCCCTTTAGGAGGGAAGAAACCTTGAGCAGGACCTGGATCATAAGGGGGGACCCTCCTGCCGAAGGCCAGACTGGTGGGTCAGGGACGGCAACAGCTCAGCAGGCAGGTGGAAGCAGCAACGGGATGACCAGGGGTGGGGACCGCAGGCCAGCATGCAGCTCCCGAAGCTCCGGCCCAATCAGCAAGTCCCAGGTTGGGGTGCAGGGTCAGGGAAAGGTTGAAAAAGGGGCAGGGCCAGGAGGAAGAGTCTTGAGGGACGAACCTTCTCCCCTGCCCAAAAGGGGCCGTTACCCTGCCCCTCTCACTCCCACACTGCAGGATCCGGTGTTTTGCATTCAGAGATGCTCTTCGCCACCGGCAGAGGATGCTGCAACATGGACATGGAGTTATTGATTTGTTTTGTATAAAATGCAAACTTAAATGAAAATATACACCTTGCTATTCTAATAGCATCAAATAGCCTTCACAGAGCAAATTTATACCTTTGAAATTTGGCCAAAAGCTGTAAAAAAAAAGTATGAAGTAGACCTGAGTTTATTCCAGTCATCTATAAATGTGCAATCCAAATGTTAATGTTCAGCAAAAGCAACCTTTTGGTTTCACCATCAGGTACAAGCCACTCTGCTGCCCCTGAGGAAGAGGAAGAGGAGGAGGATGAAACTGAAGAGGTTGTTACTGCACCCTTGAAATCTGTAGAGGAATCTGACGATAAGAAAGAGGAGTTTGATGAAGATGACCAAAAGGAAAAGACAAGAGTACACAGGATTAAACCCAAAGTCCCAAAGATTAAGCCCACAGGTCAGAACCCAAGAAAGATTATGTGTTCTGAAATATTTGTTTTTTTGTGTAATTATAACATAGTCTTTCATTATTTCAGTGTGTTCCTGTATGCATGCTGCAGAGACCAAAGAGTTTACAACCAGGACTAAAGATACTAAAGGTTTGTTTTAGACCCAACCTTTATATCTACCAACTTCTCGTCATGCTGAATTTTCTGTATCCCTGTTCTATGTTAATGTAGTGTTGGCCTGCTGTAGTTTAACCAAAGCATATCAAGACTTTTAATTGGTTCTGCAGGAAATTTTGTCAGATCATGAAAAAGGGAATAACACATTTAGCTTATTATTTCACAATTTCTCAACTGCCAATCCTTCATGATCAGAATATGACATCAGTGTCTTCACTTACAAGTAGAAACAATCATGAGATTGTTTCTCTCAATTTCCTACACCCTACTCATTAAAAAAAAAAAAAAAAAAAACAGTTTGTGTCTGATATATTATTAAATGTCTTACCCTATTCATTGTAGAAAAGTCTATCTCACAGTTCACCAGGGCTCAAGATTTAAAGCTTGGAGTGTCTGTGTTTTTTTGTTGTTTCAGACCTCACCCAGCAACAGAAAATGGTATTTTCTGATTGGCTGAAAAATTCTATTTTCTGATTGGCCGGTATTTTGCTAAGTCAAGACTCCTGCTCTAACATGTATGAGCGCTCACGCATTGAAGTGTAGGCTTCCTTTGACTCCCATAAGATGGGCTGCTAGAATTTCTGTTGGGTGAAGTAAATAATTTCTCAGCCTGAGAAATGCTTAGTGTGAACTTGTTGAAATGCATTTTGAGAACCCTGCACTTCACACTAAGTTGGTAATGCTATCAATTATTTTACTGTACCTAGTGACACTGACTTGGCAACGGGCCCAATTAACTTAAACTACCAATATATTACGTAATGTTAGCTGACCATCAATAATTTGAGAATGTGTATTTAACTTGTAAAATCTATTATGAGCTGTCTTAAACTAATAAGTTTACCTTTTTCCCGTATGTCACTGCCCTATTATCCAAGAGGACACCTGGTGTCACTTTGGCGGCTGCCACTTCTAAATGAAAGTAGAGAAAACACTGTGATGTGATACATGATCATAACATTCCTAATATAAAAATTGTGAACTTTGTTTTCATGTGGTATCTATATAGACCTTCATTGTAAAACGGAAATCTATTTCTTGCCATACGTCTTGTTGTTCTTTTAATTTATTTTATTTGTGTGTCTGTGTTTCAGTTACTCCCAGGAGGGTTTCAGCTGTGAGACGTAAAAAAGGTAAAAAAAAAATAAAAATAATAATAATAACGAAAATAACAATAATTAATTATTATTAATAATAATAATAATAATAATAATAATAATAATAATAATAATAATAATAATAATAATAATAATAACAGTGTTGGAAAAGATTATTGGAATTAACCTGTGATATTGTGTTTAAATGTGACCTTACCATGTTGAGTAAATGTAAAAAAACAGTGACTGAAATAAAAAAGCATTTACTGTATGTAACATTGATGACATTTTGTGATGCATAGAAAAATCAATTCAGTTTGTTGAGAAACCATTTTCACTGATGTTTATTATTTTCATTTTATTTTAAGAGCATGAAGCTTTAAAGACAGGTGAAAAGCCAAAAAAGCAAGGTAAGATTGATTATGATCATAATATTATCTTTGTGCTCTTATGCTTTCTTTTGTATTTTAACTATATTTTTACATTGCATCCAGCTCTTCCTAGAATTACTGGTTTGAACCCAAAAGTGATGAAGAGCAAAAGAATTGTCCCTCTTTTCAAAGGTATTTAAATAATATGGTGGTCCCACCGGGACGACTCTTAGATTAAAGCAGAATGAGTGTGTGAATAATGGCAAACCAAAAGCTACTTTTAAAAAATATTTTACTTTTTTTGAAATATGATTGATGTTCATCTCAAAAAGCCAAAATACATGAGAAGACCAAGAAATCCAAAACATCCAAAACAGGTTAGTAATGTTTCAACCAAGTCACATTCATACAGTACTTACAGTTATAGATATCTTAATCAATATTTTTTCCTTATGTGCTACCAGAGGAAGAACATGAACAGGAAGAAGAATCCTCACAAGAAGGTACAACATTTAAATTTTTACTGAAATGTTATTTAATGAAATGGTGTATATACTGGTATATAGTGTATATAACTGACCAATCTACCCTAGATACTATATTTCTCAGCCACATACTATACCAGAATATATATTACAATACTTTTATGGAAAGGGGGCACGGTGGCAGAGAAACCCCACCCTGTCTGGGGAAAAGAAGCGGCCTGCTCACTTGCAATTCTTCTTAACTTTGTGCACTCAATAGGACATAACTTTTTTTTCCAAGTAAATTGATGGTATTTATGTTTTTCCTCAATAAGCTTCACTGTTTTGTGTTGTTTTTTTACATTTTCATTAGCAAACCTTTGCAGTGAGTTCTATCGTAGATTGCATTTCAACAAATTATCATGATCATTCCAAAATAAGTAAGTAAATGAATAAAAGATGACCGTTTGCTAATTTTCCTTCCTTGTTTTAATAATCTATTGGATTTTTTTTTACTTTATTAAAGTTGTTTCAGTCTTCTTACCTTTCCTTTGTTGTTATACTTTTGAAACATTTTAGCATATTATTTTGCTTTAAAATGCATATTTCCTCTTATTGTTTGTAAGAAATAAAACGTTACTCACTCCATTATCTAGGTTTTATTTTTTAGGCAGGGAAGTGAATGAAATTACATACTGTAATGATTACACAGAGATCAATAGGTTTGGCACATGTTCCAATGTGCTTTTTTTTTCTAAAAGTCAGTGTTTCACACAAATCTCCATGTAGCCCCAAGTCTTAAAACCTTAAAACATATGCATTTCTTGAACACAGATTATCAATGTGAAAATAAAGGCTATAAGAAAGCTAAACAGTACAAGCAATTGAAATGATCAATGTCCTGCTAATATTGAGAGATTTCAGGTTTCAAGTATATGTTTAAGTTGAGCTCACCAGCTAGCTTAGTTTAAAGGTTAATGGAGAAAACTTGCTTCAAGTGTGACTTTGAATTGATAAATAGTTGGTCTTCTTTGCAGATGAAATCAAGTTCCTACAGATATGTTGAGTATACTCTAATAGATTGTCATTTTCTTTGCAGTTCAACCTTGCAGACCTGCACCAGTTTACTGCCCATCTCCACCAGGCTGGTATGGTAAGTAACAAAGAATCTAATTATTTTCAAGGAAACTGTAAAATTGGAATTTATTTTGGAAGATATTTCCATATCTGCTAAAACTGAACAATTTGTTTTTCAGTTCATCACATAGTCACAGACAATCCATACCCTCCTCCGACCGTGCCAGGTGTGCCTGTTGGTTCTAAGGGACTCTCCCTGTCATATGCTATGATTATTGTGACCATATCTTTTCAGGCTTTTCTTTTTCAAGATCAAAACATCATTTTCTTATTTTCAGTTTCATCTGCTCCTGTTCTGACCATCCATCCTGGAGTTCCATCAGAACAGCCTCCGTATCAACAGCGTCAAACTCCACCACCAGTGCAGCCGCTGTATGCACATCATCAAACATATCAGATGCCGGCGATGCCGCCACCACAGGAACCAGCACAACCAGTTCAACCAATCCAGCAACAGGAACAAGGGCCATTGGTTCCACCTGAGATCCCAAGTCCAGCAGTTGAAGACCAACCTAATGCAGCTGAAGTGCAGGGTGAGTTTGTTGCTCATACCAACGTTCCCGTAGAATTCAAAATACATCCAAAATATATCAGTTTTAAAACATACAATATCAAACAGAAGTACTAAAACAACAATTGAATACATTTAAATCCGTTTTGTTTCTGAAAGCAGTATTAGTTTTTGCTAAATCAGTAATGACACAGGGTCATATGTGTTTTTCATCTTATCAGTTTTTATTTTTCTTATATATCCTGATACATGAAACCTTGGAATAAAGTTGTACATAAATCACATGATTTCAATATGCATGTACTTTGTACAGAGCCAAATAAGAAAAATCAAAGAACCCGATTTCCAGCAATGCCAAAGAAAGG